>NW_026777725.1:0-123920 GCF_028023285.1 Balaenoptera ricei
TTGTTGCCGGGGATTTAGTCACTGCCTGCCTGCTGCTGCGAAGAAAATGAGTTTTCCCGAAAGAAACCTTGAGCTTCCAGTTCCTAGTTGGAAGCTCACTCTGCTCTGCTCTATATCTAAACTGAAAGTCAAGGGGAGCACTAGCCTCGAAGTAATGCCCTGATTATCCTGGCAAAACGGGAGGCGTGCAGCAGCTCCATGAGGCCTTCATCGCTGTTCTCTTTTAGTTTCACGGTAGTAAGCTTTCCAAGACTCCTAGAGACCTTACTTCAGCACCCGTTTCGGTATCCGAAAACTGCCTAGAGCCAGGAAGCTCTGCTCCTGCGTGTATGCTGCATACCAACTTACTATTTGGAGACTGAGGGCACAAGGCTTCTTTGCCCATTTGGAAAGCTCCGTTCATGCGGCCTCCTTTATACCTGAAAAGCATTGTTGTTGCCGGGGTTTTAGTCACTGCCTGCATGGTTCTGAGAAGATATTGAGTTTCCCGTAAGAAACCTTGTGCTTCCAGTTCCTAGTTGGAAGCTCACCCTGCTCTGCTCTATACCTAATGTGAAAGTCAACGTGAGCCCTAGCCTCGAAGGAAGGCCCTGATTTGCCTTGCCAAACGGGAGGCGTGGAGCAGCTCCATGAGGCCTTCTTCACTGTTCTGCTTTAGTTTCAAGGTAGATAGCTTTTCAAGACTCCTAGGGACCTTGTTTCAGCACCCGTTTTGCTACCATTATACTGAGTGAGGCCAGGAAGCTCAGGGCCACGTAGGCAACTTCAGCCCCGTAGGCCTTTTGGAACACCCCAGTGTTGGCTAGAGAAAGGCAACACACTGCACCTTTCCTTGGGAGAGCCAGGTTATCTCAGGTCTACGCAGGATTCAGGAACACACTTCGAGACTGTCCGCCAGTAAATGGATGTAACCTCATTCCCCTAGTTGAACTCTATTGAGAAAAACACTCTCTTCTAATCCCTTTTCACCTTTTACACTTAGAGTCACGCATCCTCAAGGAGGTGGTCGGTTTGCATTCCAAGTACAATTTAAGCACAGTTCTTGGTGTAACACTGTAGGTCTTTGACGGATGCACAGGCCCCTAAGTCTCCCTCGTGCATCCTTTGTTTAGGCACTTGGCTGCACGCAGAAAAGCGGTCGTAGAAAAAAGTTGAATCAGGGAAAGCCCCAGTGGGTATCGTGAATCTCTTTTGACTTGTTAGCATCACCATGTACTTATGCTGCGTGTCATTCTGGAAATGGGAAACTGATGCCACAACGCTTGTGTTCCCATTTTGAAAGCTTCATCATGCAGTCTAGAAGACACCTGAAAAGCATTGTTGTTGCTGGGGATTTAGTCACTGCCTGTCGGCTTCTGAGAAGAAAATGAGTTTTCCCGAAAGGACCTTGTGCTTCCAGTTCCTAGTTGGAAGCTCACCCTGCTCTCCTCTATACCAAAAGTGGAAGTCAACGTGAGCACTAACCTAAAAGTAAGGCCCTGATTATCCTTGCAAATCGGGAGGCATGCAGCAGCTCCATGAGGCCTTCTTCGCTGTTCTGCTTTAGTTTAACGGTAGTAAGCTTTCCAAGACTCCTAGGCACCTTGCTTCACCACCCGTTTCGGTATCAGAAAACTGCCTAGAGCCAGGAAGCTCTGGTCCTGCGTGTATGCTGCGTATCAACCTAGAAATTGGAGACTGATGGCACAAGGCTTGTTTTCCCATTAGGAAGGCTCCGTTCACGCGGCCTCCTTTATACCTGAAAAGCATTGTTGTTGCCGGGGATTTAGTCACTGCCTGCCTGCTGCTGCGAAGAAAATGAGTTTTCCCGAAAGAAACCTTGAGCTTCCAGTTCCTAGTTGGAAGCTCACTCTGCTCTGCTCTATATCTAAACTGAAAGTCAAGGGGAGCACTAGCCTCGAAGTAATGCCCTGATTATCCTGGCAAAACGGGAGGCGTGCAGCAGCTCCATGAGGCCTTCATCGCTGTTCTCTTTTAGTTTCACGGTAGTAAGCTTTCCAAGACTCCTAGAGACCTTACTTCAGCACCCGTTTCGGTATCCGAAAACTGCCTAGAGCCAGGAAGCTCTGCTCCTGCGTGTATGCTGCATACCAACTTACTATTTGGAGACTGAGGGCACAAGGCTTCTTTGCCCATTTGGAAAGCTCCGTTCATGCGGCCTCCTTTATACCTGAAAAGCATTGTTGTTGCCGGGGTTTTAGTCACTGCCTGCATGGTTCTGAGAAGATATTGAGTTTTCCCGTAAGAAACCTTGTGCTTCCAGTTCCTAGTAGGAAGCTCACCCTTCTCTGCTCTATAACTAAAGTGAAAGTCAAGGGGAGCACTAGCCTCGAAGTAATGCCCTGATTATCCTGGCAAAACGGGAGGCGTGCAGCAGCTCCATGAGGCCTTCATCGCTGTTCTCTTTTAGTTTCAAGGTAGATAGCTTTTCAAGACTCCTAGAGACCTTACTTCAGCACCCGTTTCGGTATCCGAAAACTGCCTAGAGCCAGGAAGCTCTGCTCCTGCGTGTATGCTGCATACCAACTTACTATTTGGAGACTGAGGGCACAAGGCTTCTTTGCCCATTTGGAAAGCTCCGTTCATGCGGCCTCCTTTATACCTGAAAAGCATTGTTGTTGCCGGGGTTTTAGTCACTGCCTGCATGGTTCTGAGAAGATATTGAGTTTCCCGTAAGAAACCTTGTGCTTCCAGTTCCTAGTTGGAAGCTCACCCTGCTCTGCTCTATACCTAATGTGAAAGTCAACGTGAGCCCTAGCCTCGAAGGAAGGCCCTGATTTGCCTTGCCAAACGGGAGGCGTGGAGCAGCTCCATGAGGCCTTCTTCACTGTTCTGCTTTAGTTTCAAGGTAGATAGCTTTTCAAGACTCCTAGGGACCTTGTATCAGCACCCGTTTTGCTACCATTATACTGAGTGAGGCCAGGAAGCTCAGGGCCACGTAGGCAACTTCAGCCCCGTAGGCCTTTTGGAACACCCCAGTGTTGGCTAGAGAAAGGCAACACACTGCACCTTTCCTTGGGAGAGCCAGGTTATCTCAGGTCTACGCAGGATTCAGGAACACACTTCGAGACTGTCCGCCAGTAAATGGATGTAACCTCATTCCCCTAGTTGAACTCTATTGAGAAAAACACTCTCTTCTAATCCCTTTTCACCTTTTACACTTAGAGTCACGCATCCTCAAGGAGGTGGTCGGTTTGCATTCCAAGTACAATTTAAGCACAGTTCTTGGTGTAACACTGTAGGTCTTTGACGGATGCACAGGCCCCTAAGTCTCCCTCGTGCATCCTTTGTTTAGGCACTTGGCTGCACGCAGAAAAGCGGTCGTAGAAAAAAGTTGAATCAGGGAAAGCCCCAGTGGGTATCGTGAATCTCTTTTGACTTGTTAGCATCACCATGTACTTATGCTGCGTGTCATTCTGGAAATGGGAAACTGATGCCACAACGCTTGTGTTCCCATTTTGAAAGCTTCATCATGCAGTCTAGAAGACACCTGAAAAGCATTGTTGTTGCTGGGGATTTAGTCACTGCCTGTCGGCTTCTGAGAAGAAAATGAGTTTTCCCGAAAGGACCTTGTGCTTCCAGTTCCTAGTTGGAAGCTCACCCTGCTCTCCTCTATACCAAAAGTGGAAGTCAACGTGAGCACTAACCTAAAAGTAAGGCCCTGATTATCCTTGCAAATCGGGAGGCATGCAGCAGCTCCATGAGGCCTTCTTCGCTGTTCTGCTTTAGTTTAACGGTAGTAAGCTTTCCAAGACTCCTAGGCACCTTGCTTCACCACCCGTTTCGGTATCAGAAAACTGCCTAGAGCCAGGAAGCTCTGGTCCTGCGTGTATGCTGCGTATCAACCTAGAAATTGGAGACTGATGGCACAAGGCTTGTTTTCCCATTAGGAAGGCTCCGTTCACGCGGCCTCCTTTATACCTGAAAAGCATTGTTGTTGCCGGGGATTTAGTCACTGCCTGCCTGCTGCTGCGAAGAAAATGAGTTTTCCCGAAAGAAACCTTGAGCTTCCAGTTCCTAGTTGGAAGCTCACTCTGCTCTGCTCTATATCTAAACTGAAAGTCAAGGGGAGCACTAGCCTCGAAGTAATGCCCTGATTATCCTGGCAAAACGGGAGGCGTGCAGCAGCTCCATGAGGCCTTCATCGCTGTTCTCTTTTAGTTTCACGGTAGTAAGCTTTCCAAGACTCCTAGAGACCTTACTTCAGCACCCGTTTCGGTATCCGAAAACTGCCTAGAGCCAGGAAGCTCTGCTCCTGCGTGTATGCTGCATACCAACTTACTATTTGGAGACTGAGGGCACAAGGCTTCTTTGCCCATTTGGAAAGCTCCGTTCATGCGGCCTCCTTTATACCTGAAAAGCATTGTTGTTGCCGGGGTTTTAGTCACTGCCTGCATGGTTCTGAGAAGATATTGAGTTTCCCGTAAGAAACCTTGTGCTTCCAGTTCCTAGTTGGAAGCTCACCCTGCTCTGCTCTATACCTAATGTGAAAGTCAACGTGAGCCCTAGCCTCGAAGGAAGGCCCTGATTTGCCTTGCCAAACGGGAGGCGTGGAGCAGCTCCATGAGGCCTTCTTCACTGTTCTGCTTTAGTTTCAAGGTAGATAGCTTTTCAAGACTCCTAGGGACCTTGTTTCAGCACCCGTTTTGCTACCATTATACTGAGTGAGGCCAGGAAGCTCAGGGCCACGTAGGCAACTTCAGCCCCGTAGGCCTTTTGGAACACCCCAGTGTTGGCTAGAGAAAGGCAACACACTGCACCTTTCCTTGGGAGAGCCAGGTTATCTCAGGTCTACGCAGGATTCAGGAACACACTTCGAGACTGTCCGCCAGTAAATGGATGTAACCTCATTCCCCTAGTTGAACTCTATTGAGAAAAACACTCTCTTCTAATCCCTTTTCACCTTTTACACTTAGAGTCACGCATCCTCAAGGAGGTGGTCGGTTTGCATTCCAAGTACAATTTAAGCACAGTTCTTGGTGTAACACTGTAGGTCTTTGACGGATGCACAGGCCCCTAAGTCTCCCTCGTGCATCCTTTGTTTAGGCACTTGGCTGCACGCAGAAAAGCGGTCGTAGAAAAAAGTTGAATCAGGGAAAGCCCCAGTGGGTATCGTGAATCTCTTTTGACTTGTTAGCATCACCATGTACTTATGCTGCGTGTCATTCTGGAAATGGGAAACTGATGCCACAACGCTTGTGTTCCCATTTTGAAAGCTTCATCATGCAGTCTAGAAGACACCTGAAAAGCATTGTTGTTGCTGGGGATTTAGTCACTGCCTGTCGGCTTCTGAGAAGAAAATGAGTTTTCCCGAAAGGACCTTGTGCTTCCAGTTCCTAGTTGGAAGCTCACCCTGCTCTCCTCTATACCAAAAGTGGAAGTCAACGTGAGCACTAACCTAAAAGTAAGGCCCTGATTATCCTTGCAAATCGGGAGGCATGCAGCAGCTCCATGAGGCCTTCTTCGCTGTTCTGCTTTAGTTTAACGGTAGTAAGCTTTCCAAGACTCCTAGGCACCTTGCTTCACCACCCGTTTCGGTATCAGAAAACTGCCTAGAGCCAGGAAGCTCTGGTCCTGCGTGTATGCTGCGTATCAACCTAGAAATTGGAGACTGATGGCACAAGGCTTGTTTTCCCATTAGGAAGGCTCCGTTCACGCGGCCTCCTTTATACCTGAAAAGCATTGTTGTTGCCGGGGATTTAGTCACTGCCTGCCTGCTGCTGCGAAGAAAATGAGTTTTCCCGAAAGAAACCTTGAGCTTCCAGTTCCTAGTTGGAAGCTCACTCTGCTCTGCTCTATATCTAAACTGAAAGTCAAGGGGAGCACTAGCCTCGAAGTAATGCCCTGATTATCCTGGCAAAACGGGAGGCGTGCAGCAGCTCCATGAGGCCTTCATCGCTGTTCTCTTTTAGTTTCACGGTAGTAAGCTTTCCAAGACTCCTAGAGACCTTACTTCAGCACCCGTTTCGGTATCCGAAAACTGCCTAGAGCCAGGAAGCTCTGCTCCTGCGTGTATGCTGCATACCAACTTACTATTTGGAGACTGAGGGCACAAGGCTTCTTTGCCCATTTGGAAAGCTCCGTTCATGCGGCCTCCTTTATACCTGAAAAGCATTGTTGTTGCCGGGGTTTTAGTCACTGCCTGCATGGTTCTGAGAAGATATTGAGTTTTCCCGTAAGAAACCTTGTGCTTCCAGTTCCTAGTAGGAAGCTCACCCTTCTCTGCTCTATAACTAAAGTGAAAGTCAAGGGGAGCACTAGCCTCGAAGTAATGCCCTGATTATCCTGGCAAAACGGGAGGCGTGCAGCAGCTCCATGAGGCCTTCATCGCTGTTCTCTTTTAGTTTCAAGGTAGATAGCTTTTCAAGACTCCTAGAGACCTTACTTCAGCACCCGTTTCGGTATCCGAAAACTGCCTAGAGCCAGGAAGCTCTGCTCCTGCGTGTATGCTGCATACCAACTTACTATTTGGAGACTGAGGGCACAAGGCTTCTTTGCCCATTTGGAAAGCTCCATTCATGCGGCCTCCTTTATACCTGAAAAGCATTGTTGTTGCCGGGGTTTTAGTCACTGCCTGCATGGTTCTGAGAAGATATTGAGTTTCCCGTAAGAAACCTTGTGCTTCCAGTTCCTAGTTGGAAGCTCACCCTGCTCTGCTCTATACCTAATGTGAAAGTCAACGTGAGCCCTAGCCTCGAAGGAAGGCCCTGATTTGCCTTGCCAAACGGGAGGCGTGGAGCAGCTCCATGAGGCCTTCTTCACTGTTCTGCTTTAGTTTCAAGGTAGATAGCTTTTCAAGACTCCTAGGGACCTTGTATCAGCACCCGTTTTGCTACCATTATACTGAGTGAGGCCAGGAAGCTCAGGGCCACGTAGGCAACTTCAGCCCCGTAGGCCTTTTGGAACACCCCAGTGTTGGCTAGAGAAAGGCAACACACTGCACCTTTCCTTGGGAGAGCCAGGTTATCTCAGGTCTACGCAGGATTCAGGAACACACTTCGAGACTGTCCGCCAGTAAATGGATGTAACCTCATTCCCCTAGTTGAACTCTATTGAGAAAAACACTCTCTTCTAATCCCTTTTCACCTTTTACACTTAGAGTCACGCATCCTCAAGGAGGTGGTCGGTTTGCATTCCAAGTACAATTTAAGCACAGTTCTTGGTGTAACACTGTAGGTCTTTGACGGATGCACAGGCCCCTAAGTCTCCCTCGTGCATCCTTTGTTTAGGCACTTGGCTGCACGCAGAAAAGCGGTCGTAGAAAAAAGTTGAATCAGGGAAAGCCCCAGTGGGTATCGTGAATCTCTTTTGACTTGTTAGCATCACCATGTACTTATGCTGCGTGTCATTCTGGAAATGGGAAACTGATGCCACAACGCTTGTGTTCCCATTTTGAAAGCTTCATCATGCAGTCTAGAAGACACCTGAAAAGCATTGTTGTTGCTGGGGATTTAGTCACTGCCTGTCGGCTTCTGAGAAGAAAATGAGTTTTCCCGAAATGGGAAACTGACGCCACAACGCTTGTGTTCCCATTTTGAAAGCTTCATCATGCAGTCTAGAAGACACCTGAAAAGCATTGTTGTTGCTGGGGATTTAGTCACTGCCTGTCGGCTTCTGAGAAGAAAATGAGTTTTCCCGAAAGGACCTTGTGCTTCCAGTTCCTAGTTGGAAGCTCACCCTGCTCTCCTCTATACCAAAAGTGGAAGTCAACGTGAGCACTAACCTAAAAGTAAGGCCCTGATTATCCTTGCAAATCGGGAGGCATGCAGCAGCTCCATGAGGCCTTCCTCGCTGTTCTGCTTTAGTTGAATGGTAGTAAGCTTTCCAAGACTCCTAGGCACCTTGCTTCACCACCCGTTTCGGTATCAGAAAACTGCCTAGAGCCAGGAAGCTCTGGTGCTGCGTTTATGCTGCGTATCAACCTAGAAATTGGAGACTGATGGCACAAGGCTTGTTTTCCCATTAGGAAGGCTCCGTTCACGCGGCCTCCTTTATACCTGAAAAGCATTGTTGTTGCCAGGGATTTAGTCACTGCCTGCCTGCTGCTGCGAAGAAAATGAGTTTTCCCGAAAGAAACCTTGTGCTTCCAGTTCCTAGTTGGAAGCTCACTCTGCTCTGCTCTATAACTAAAGTGAAAGTCAAGGGGAGCACTATCCTCGAAGTAATGCCCTGATTATCCTGGCAAAACGGGAGGTGTGCAGCAGCTCCATGAGGCCTTCATCGCTGTTCTCTTTTAGTTTCACGGTAGTAAGCTTTCCAAGACTCCTAGAGACCTTACTTCAGCACCCGTTTGGGTATCCGAAAACTGCCTAGAGCCAGGAAGCTCTGCTCCTGCGTGTATGCTGCATACCAACTTACTATTTGGAGACTGAGGGCACAAGGCTTCTTTGCCCATTTGGAAAGCTCCGTTCATGCGGCCTCCTTTATACCTGAAAAGCATTGTTGTTGCCGGGGTTTTAGTCACTGCCTGCATGGTTCTGAGAAGATATTGAGTTTCCCGTAAGAAACCTTGTGCTTCCAGTTCCTAGTTGGAAGCTCACCCTGCTCTGCTCTATACCTAATGTGAAAGTCAACGTGAGCCCTAGCCTCGAAGGAAGGCCCTGATTTGCCTTGCCAAACGGGAGGCGTGGAGCAGCTCCATGAGGCCTTCTTCACTGTTCTGCTTTAGTTTCAAGGTAGATAGCTTTTCAAGACTCCTAGGGACCTTGTATCAGCACCCGTTTTGCTACCATTATACTGAGTGAGGCCAGGAAGCTCAGGGCCACGTAGGCAACTTCAGCCCCGTAGGCCTTTTGGAACACCCCAGTGTTGGCTAGAGAAAGGCAACACACTGCACCTTTCCTTGGGAGAGCCAGGTTATCTCAGGTCTACGCAGGATTCAGGAACACACTTCGAGACTGTCCGCCAGTAAATGGATGTAACCTCATTCCCCTAGTTGAACTCTATTGAGAAAAACACTCTCTTCTAATCCCTTTTCACCTTTTACACTTAGAGTCACGCATCCTCAAGGAGGTGGTCGGTTTGCATTCCAAGTACAATTTAAGCACAGTTCTTGGTGTAACACTGTAGGTCTTTGACGGATGCACAGGCCCCTAAGTCTCCCTCGTGCATCCTTTGTTTAGGCACTTGGCTGCACGCAGAAAAGCGGTCGTAGAAAAAAGTTGAATCAGGGAAAGCCCCAGTGGGTATCGTGAATCTCTTTTGACTTGTTAGCATCACCATGTACTTATGCTGCGTGTCATTCTGGAAATGGGAAACTGATGCCACAACGCTTGTGTTCCCATTTTGAAAGCTTCATCATGCAGTCTAGAAGATACCTGAAAAGCATTGTTGTTGCTGGGGATTTAGTCACTGCCTGTCGGCTTCTGAGAAGAAAATGAGTTTTCCCGAAAGGACCTTGTGCTTCCAGTTCCTAGTTGGAAGCTCACCCTGCTCTCCTCTATACCAAAAGTGGAAGTCAACGTGAGCACTAACCTAAAAGTAAGGCCCTGATTATCCTTGCAAATCGGGAGGCATGCAGCAGCTCCATGAGGCCTTCCTCGCTGTTCTGATTTAGTTTAACGGTAGTAAGCTTTCCAAGACTCCTAGGCACCTTGCTTCACCACCCGTTTCGGTATCAGAAAACTGCCTAGAGCCAGGAAGCTCTGGTCCTGCGTGTATGCTGCGTATCAACCTAGAAATTGGAGACTGATGGCACAAGGCTTGTTTTCCCATTAGGAAGGCTCCGTTCACGCGGCCTCCTTTATACCTGAAAAGCATTGTTGTTGCCGGGGATTTAGTCACTGCCTGCCTGCTGCTGCGAAGAAAATGAGTTTTCCCGAAAGAAACCTTGAGCTTCCAGTTCCTAGTTGGAAGCTCACTCTGCTCTGCTCTATATCTAAACTGAAAGTCAAGGGGAGCACTAGCCTCGAAGTAATGCCCTGATTATCCTGGCAAAACGGGAGGCGTGCAGCAGCTCCATGAGGCCTTCATCGCTGTTCTCTTTTAGTTTCACGGTAGTAAGCTTTCCAAGACTCCTAGAGACCTTACTTCAGCACCCGTTTCGGTATCCGAAAACTGCCTAGAGCCAGGAAGCTCTGCTCCTGCGTGTATGCTGCATACCAACTTACTATTTGGAGACTGAGGGCACAAGGCTTCTTTGCCCATTTGGAAAGCTCCGTTCATGCGGCCTCCTTTATACCTGAAAAGCATTGTTGTTGCCGGGGTTTTAGTCACTGCCTGCATGGTTCTGAGAAGATATTGAGTTTCCCGTAAGAAACCTTGTGCTTCCAGTTCCTAGTTGGAAGCTCACCCTGCTCTGCTCTATACCTAATGTGAAAGTCAACGTGAGCCCTAGCCTCGAAGGAAGGCCCTGATTTGCCTTGCCAAACGGGAGGCGTGGAGCAGCTCCATGAGGCCTTCTTCACTGTTCTGCTTTAGTTTCAAGGTAGATAGCTTTCAAGACTCCTAGGGACCTTGTATCAGCACCCGTTTTGCTACCATTATACTGAGTGAGGCCAGGAAGCTCAGGGCCACGTAGGCAACTTCAGCCCCGTAGGCCTTTTGGAACACCCCAGTGTTGGCTAGAGAAAGGCAACACACTGCACCTTTCCTTGGGAGAGCCAGGTTATCTCAGGTCTACGCAGGATTCAGGAACACACTTCGAGACTGTCCGCCAGTAAATGGATGTAACCTCATTCCCCTAGTTGAACTCTATTGAGAAAAACACTCTCTTCTAATCCCTTTTCACCTTTTACACTTAGAGTCACGCATCCTCAAGGAGGTGGTCGGTTTGCATTCCAAGTACAATTTAAGCACAGTTCTTGGTGTAACACTGTAGGTCTTTGACGGATGCACAGGCCCCTAAGTCTCCCTCGTGCATCCTTTGTTTAGGCACTTGGCTGCACGCAGAAAAGCGGTCGTAGAAAAAAGTTGAATCAGGGAAAGCCCCAGTGGGTATCGTGAATCTCTTTTGACTTGTTAGCATCACCATGTACTTATGCTGCGTGTCATTCTGGAAATGGGAAACTGATGCCACAACGCTTGTGTTCCCATTTTGAAAGCTTCATCATGCAGTCTAGAAGACACCTGAAAAGCATTGTTGTTGCTGGGGATTTAGTCACTGCCTGTCGGCTTCTGAGAAGAAAATGAGTTTTCCCGAAAGGACCTTGTGCTTCCAGTTCCTAGTTGGAAGCTCACCCTGCTCTCCTCTATACCAAAAGTGGAAGTCAACGTGAGCACTAACCTAAAAGTAAGGCCCTGATTATCCTTGCAAATCGGGAGGCATGCAGCAGCTCCATGAGGCCTTCTTCGCTGTTCTGCTTTAGTTTAACGGTAGTAAGCTTTCCAAGACTCCTAGGCACCTTGCTTCACCACCCGTTTCGGTATCAGAAAACTGCCTAGAGCCAGGAAGCTCTGGTCCTGCGTGTATGCTGCGTATCAACCTAGAAATTGGAGACTGATGGCACAAGGCTTGTTTTCCCATTAGGAAGGCTCCGTTCACGCGGCCTCCTTTATACCTGAAAAGCATTGTTGTTGCCGGGGATTTAGTCACTGCCTGCCTGCTGCTGCGAAGAAAATGAGTTTTCCCGAAAGAAACCTTGAGCTTCCAGTTCCTAGTTGGAAGCTCACTCTGCTCTGCTCTATATCTAAACTGAAAGTCAAGGGGAGCACTAGCCTCGAAGTAATGCCCTGATTATCCTGGCAAAACGGGAGGCGTGCAGCAGCTCCATGAGGCCTTCATCGCTGTTCTCTTTTAGTTTCACGGTAGTAAGCTTTCCAAGACTCCTAGAGACCTTACTTCAGCACCCGTTTCGGTATCCGAAAACTGCCTAGAGCCAGGAAGCTCTGCTCCTGCGTGTATGCTGCATACCAACTTACTATTTGGAGACTGAGGGCACAAGGCTTCTTTGCCCATTTGGAAAGCTCCGTTCATGCGGCCTCCTTTATACCTGAAAAGCATTGTTGTTGCCGGGGTTTTAGTCACTGCCTGCATGGTTCTGAGAAGATATTGAGTTTTCCCGTAAGAAACCTTGTGCTTCCAGTTCCTAGTAGGAAGCTCACCCTTCTCTGCTCTATAACTAAAGTGAAAGTCAAGGGGAGCACTAGCCTCGAAGTAATGCCCTGATTATCCTGGCAAAACGGGAGGCGTGCAGCAGCTCCATGAGGCCTTCATCGCTGTTCTCTTTTAGTTTCAAGGTAGATAGCTTTTCAAGACTCCTAGAGACCTTACTTCAGCACCCGTTTCGGTATCCGAAAACTGCCTAGAGCCAGGAAGCTCTGCTCCTGCGTGTATGCTGCATACCAACTTACTATTTGGAGACTGAGGGCACAAGGCTTCTTTGCCCATTTGGAAAGCTCCGTTCATGCGGCCTCCTTTATACCTGAAAAGCATTGTTGTTGCCGGGGTTTTAGTCACTGCCTGCATGGTTCTGAGAAGATATTGAGTTTCCCGTAAGAAACCTTGTGCTTCCAGTTCCTAGTTGGAAGCTCACCCTGCTCTGCTCTATACCTAATGTGAAAGTCAACGTGAGCCCTAGCCTCGAAGGAAGGCCCTGATTTGCCTTGCCAAACGGGAGGCGTGGAGCAGCTCCATGAGGCCTTCTTCACTGTTCTGCTTTAGTTTCAAGGTAGATAGCTTTTCAAGACTCCTAGGGACCTTGTATCAGCACCCGTTTTGCTACCATTATACTGAGTGAGGCCAGGAAGCTCAGGGCCACGTAGGCAACTTCAGCCCCGTAGGCCTTTTGGAACACCCCAGTGTTGGCTAGAGAAAGGCAACACACTGCACCTTTCCTTGGGAGAGCCAGGTTATCTCAGGTCTACGCAGGATTCAGGAACACACTTCGAGACTGTCCGCCAGTAAATGGATGTAACCTCATTCCCCTAGTTGAACTCTATTGAGAAAAACACTCTCTTCTAATCCCTTTTCACCTTTTACACTTAGAGTCACGCATCCTCAAGGAGGTGGTCGGTTTGCATTCCAAGTACAATTTAAGCACAGTTCTTGGTGTAACACTGTAGGTCTTTGACGGATGCACAGGCCCCTAAGTCTCCCTCGTGCATCCTTTGTTTAGGCACTTGGCTGCACGCAGAAAAGCGGTCGTAGAAAAAAGTTGAATCAGGGAAAGCCCCAGTGGGTATCGTGAATCTCTTTTGACTTGTTAGCATCACCATGTACTTATGCTGCGTGTCATTCTGGAAATGGGAAACTGATGCCACAACGCTTGTGTTCCCATTTTGAAAGCTTCATCATGCAGTCTAGAAGACACCTGAAAAGCATTGTTGTTGCTGGGGATTTAGTCACTGCCTGTCGGCTTCTGAGAAGAAAATGAGTTTTCCCGAAAGGACCTTGTGCTTCCAGTTCCTAGTTGGAAGCTCACCCTGCTCTCCTCTATACCAAAAGTGGAAGTCAACGTGAGCACTAACCTAAAAGTAAGGCCCTGATTATCCTTGCAAATCGGGAGGCATGCAGCAGCTCCATGAGGCCTTCTTCGCTGTTCTGCTTTAGTTTAACGGTAGTAAGCTTTCCAAGACTCCTAGGCACCTTGCTTCACCACCCGTTTCGGTATCAGAAAACTGCCTAGAGCCAGGAAGCTCTGGTCCTGCGTGTATGCTGCGTATCAACCTAGAAATTGGAGACTGATGGCACAAGGCTTGTTTTCCCATTAGGAAGGCTCCGTTCACGCGGCCTCCTTTATACCTGAAAAGCATTGTTGTTGCCGGGGATTTAGTCACTGCCTGCCTGCTGCTGCGAAGAAAATGAGTTTTCCCGAAAGAAACCTTGAGCTTCCAGTTCCTAGTTGGAAGCTCACTCTGCTCTGCTCTATATCTAAACTGAAAGTCAAGGGGAGCACTAGCCTCGAAGTAATGCCCTGATTATCCTGGCAAAACGGGAGGCGTGCAGCAGCTCCATGAGGCCTTCATCGCTGTTCTCTTTTAGTTTCACGGTAGTAAGCTTTCCAAGACTCCTAGAGACCTTACTTCAGCACCCGTTTCGGTATCCGAAAACTGCCTAGAGCCAGGAAGCTCTGCTCCTGCGTGTATGCTGCATACCAACTTACTATTTGGAGACTGAGGGCACAAGGCTTCTTTGCCCATTTGGAAAGCTCCGTTCATGCGGCCTCCTTTATACCTGAAAAGCATTGTTGTTGCCGGGGTTTTAGTCACTGCCTGCATGGTTCTGAGAAGATATTGAGTTTTCCCGTAAGAAACCTTGTACTTCCAGTTCCTAGTAGGAAGCTCACCCTTCTCTGCTCTATAACTAAAGTGAAAGTCAAGGGGAGCACTAGCCTCGAAGTAATGCCCTGATTATCCTGGCAAAACGGGAGGCGTGCAGCAGCTCCATGAGGCCTTCATCGCTGTTCTCTTTTAGTTTCAAGGTAGATAGCTTTTCAAGACTCCTAGAGACCTTACTTCAGCACCCGTTTCGGTATCCGAAAACTGCCTAGAGCCAGGAAGCTCTGCTCCTGCGTGTATGCTGCATACCAACTTACTATTTGGAGACTGAGGGCACAAGGCTTCTTTGCCCATTTGGAAAGCTCCGTTCATGCGGCCTCCTTTATACCTGAAAAGCATTGTTGTTGCCGGGGTTTTAGTCACTGCCTGCATGGTTCTGAGAAGATATTGAGTTTCCCGTAAGAAACCTTGTGCTTCCAGTTCCTAGTTGGAAGCTCACCCTGCTCTGCTCTATACCTAATGTGAAAGTCAACGTGAGCCCTAGCCTCGAAGGAAGGCCCTGATTTGCCTTGCCAAACGGGAGGCGTGGAGCAGCTCCATGAGGCCTTCTTCACTGTTCTGCTTTAGTTTCAAGGTAGATAGCTTTTCAAGACTCCTAGGGACCTTGTATCAGCACCCGTTTTGCTACCATTATACTGAGTGAGGCCAGGAAGCTCAGGGCCACGTAGGCAACTTCAGCCCCGTAGGCCTTTTGGAACACCCCAGTGTTGGCTAGAGAAAGGCAACACACTGCACCTTTCCTTGGGAGAGCCAGGTTATCTCAGGTCTACGCAGGATTCAGGAACACACTTCGAGACTGTCCGCCAGTAAATGGATGTAACCTCATTCCCCTAGTTGAACTCTATTGAGAAAAACACTCTCTTCTAATCCCTTTTCACCTTTTACACTTAGAGTCACGCATCCTCAAGGAGGTGGTCGGTTTGCATTCCAAGTACAATTTAAGCACAGTTCTTGGTGTAACACTGTAGGTCTTTGACGGATGCACAGGCCCCTAAGTCTCCCTCGTGCATCCTTTGTTTAGGCACTTGGCTGCACGCAGAAAAGCGGTCGTAGAAAAAAGTTGAATCAGGGAAAGCCCCAGTGGGTATCGTGAATCTCTTTTGACTTGTTAGCATCACCATGTACTTATGCTGCGTGTCATTCTGGAAATGGGAAACTGATGCCACAACGCTTGTGTTCCCATTTTGAAAGCTTCATCATGCAGTCTAGAAGACACCTGAAAAGCATTGTTGTTGCTGGGGATTTAGTCACTGCCTGTCGGCTTCTGAGAAGAAAATGAGTTTTCCCGAAATGGGAAACTGACGCCACAACGCTTGTGTTCCCATTTTGAAAGCTTCATCATGCAGTCTAGAAGACACCTGAAAAGCATTGTTGTTGCTGGGGATTTAGTCACTGCCTGTCGGCTTCTGAGAAGAAAATGAGTTTTCCCGAAAGGACCTTGTGCTTCCAGTTCCTAGTTGGAAGCTCACCCTGCTCTCCTCTATACCAAAAGTGGAAGTCAACGTGAGCACTAACCTAAAAGTAAGGCCCTGATTATCCTTGCAAATCGGGAGGCATGCAGCAGCTCCATGAGGCCTTCCTCGCTGTTCTGCTTTAGTTGAATGGTAGTAAGCTTTCCAAGACTCCTAGGCACCTTGCTTCACCACCCGTTTCGGTATCAGAAAACTGCCTAGAGCCAGGAAGCTCTGGTGCTGCGTTTATGCTGCGTATCAACCTAGAAATTGGAGACTGATGGCACAAGGCTTGTTTTCCCATTAGGAAGGCTCCGTTCACGCGGCCTCCTTTATACCTGAAAAGCATTGTTGTTGCCAGGGATTTAGTCACTGCCTGCCTGCTGCTGCGAAGAAAATGAGTTTTCCCGAAAGAAACCTTGTGCTTCCAGTTCCTAGTTGGAAGCTCACTCTGCTCTGCTCTATAACTAAAGTGAAAGTCAAGGGGAGCACTATCCTCGAAGTAATGCCCTGATTATCCTGGCAAAACGGGAGGTGTGCAGCAGCTCCATGAGGCCTTCATCGCTGTTCTCTTTTAGTTTCACGGTAGTAAGCTTTCCAAGACTCCTAGAGACCTTACTTCAGCACCCGTTTGGGTATCCGAAAACTGCCTAGAGCCAGGAAGCTCTGCTCCTGCGTGTATGCTGCATACCAACTTACTATTTGGAGACTGAGGGCACAAGGCTTCTTTGCCCATTTGGAAAGCTCCGTTCATGCGGCCTCCTTTATACCTGAAAAGCATTGTTGTTGCCGGGGTTTTAGTCACTGCCTGCATGGTTCTGAGAAGATATTGAGTTTCCCGTAAGAAACCTTGTGCTTCCAGTTCCTAGTTGGAAGCTCACCCTGCTCTGCTCTATACCTAATGTGAAAGTCAACGTGAGCCCTAGCCTCGAAGGAAGGCCCTGATTTGCCTTGCCAAACGGGAGGCGTGGAGCAGCTCCATGAGGCCTTCTTCACTGTTCTGCTTTAGTTTCAAGGTAGATAGCTTTTCAAGACTCCTAGGGACCTTGTATCAGCACCCGTTTTGCTACCATTATACTGAGTGAGGCCAGGAAGCTCAGGGCCACGTAGGCAACTTCAGCCCCGTAGGCCTTTTGGAACACCCCAGTGTTGGCTAGAGAAAGGCAACACACTGCACCTTTCCTTGGGAGAGCCAGGTTATCTCAGGTCTACGCAGGATTCAGGAACACACTTCGAGACTGTCCGCCAGTAAATGGATGTAACCTCATTCCCCTAGTTGAACTCTATTGAGAAAAACACTCTCTTCTAATCCCTTTTCACCTTTTACACTTAGAGTCACGCATCCTCAAGGAGGTGGTCGGTTTGCATTCCAAGTACAATTTAAGCACAGTTCTTGGTGTAACACTGTAGGTCTTTGACGGATGCACAGGCCCCTAAGTCTCCCTCGTGCATCCTTTGTTTAGGCACTTGGCTGCACGCAGAAAAGCGGTCGTAGAAAAAAGTTGAATCAGGGAAAGCCCCAGTGGGTATCGTGAATCTCTTTTGACTTGTTAGCATCACCATGTACTTATGCTGCGTGTCATTCTGGAAATGGGAAACTGATGCCACAACGCTTGTGTTCCCATTTTGAAAGCTTCATCATGCAGTCTAGAAGATACCTGAAAAGCATTGTTGTTGCTGGGGATTTAGTCACTGCCTGTCGGCTTCTGAGAAGAAAATGAGTTTTCCCGAAAGGACCTTGTGCTTCCAGTTCCTAGTTGGAAGCTCACCCTGCTCTCCTCTATACCAAAAGTGGAAGTCAACGTGAGCACTAACCTAAAAGTAAGGCCCTGATTATCCTTGCAAATCGGGAGGCATGCAGCAGCTCCATGAGGCCTTCCTCGCTGTTCTGATTTAGTTTAACGGTAGTAAGCTTTCCAAGACTCCTAGGCACCTTGCTTCACCACCCGTTTCGGTATCAGAAAACTGCCTAGAGCCAGGAAGCTCTGGTCCTGCGTGTATGCTGCGTATCAACCTAGAAATTGGAGACTGATGGCACAAGGCTTGTTTTCCCATTAGGAAGGCTCCGTTCACGCGGCCTCCTTTATACCTGAAAAGCATTGTTGTTGCCGTGGATTTAGTCACTGCCTGCCTGCTGCTGCGAAGAAAATGAGTTTTCCCGAAAGAAACCTTGAGCTTCCAGTTCCTAGTTGGAAGCTCACTCTGCTCTGCTCTATATCTAAACTGAAAGTCAAGGGGAGCACTAGCCTCGAAGTAATGCCCTGATTATCCTGGCAAAACGGGAGGCGTGCAGCAGCTCCATGAGGCCTTCATCGCTGTTCTCTTTTAGTTTCACGGTAGTAAGCTTTCCAAGACTCCTAGAGACCTTACTTCAGCACCCGTTTCGGTATCCGAAAACTGCCTAGAGCCAGGAAGCTCTGCTCCTGCGTGTATGCTGCATACCAACTTACTATTTGGAGACTGAGGGCACAAGGCTTCTTTGCCCATTTGGAAAGCTCCGTTCATGCGGCCTCCTTTATACCTGAAAAGCATTGTTGTTGCCGGGGTTTTAGTCACTGCCTGCATGGTTCTGAGAAGATATTGAGTTTTCCCGTAAGAAACCTTGTGCTTCCAGTTCCTAGTAGGAAGCTCACCCTTCTCTGCTCTATAACTAAAGTGAAAGTCAAGGGGAGCACTAGCCTCGAAGTAATGCCCTGATTATCCTGGCAAAACGGGAGGCGTGCAGCAGCTCCATGAGGCCTTCATCGCTGTTCTCTTTTAGTTTCACGGTAGTAAGCTTTCCAAGACTCCTAGAGACCTTACTTCAGCACCCGTTTCGGTATCCGAAAACTGCCTAGAGCCAGGAAGCTCTGCTCCTGCGTGTATGCTGCATACCAACTTACTATTTGGAGACTGAGGGCACAAGGCTTCTTTGCCCATTTGGAAAGCTCCGTTCATGCGGCCTCCTTTATACCTGAAAAGCATTGTTGTTGCCGGGGTTTTAGTCACTGCCTGCATGGTTCTGAGAAGATATTGAGTTTCCCGTAAGAAACCTTGTGCTTCCAGTTCCTAGTTGGAAGCTCACCCTGCTCTGCTCTATACCTAATGTGAAAGTCAACGTGAGCCCTAGCCTCGAAGGAAGGCCCTGATTTGCCTTGCCAAACGGGAGGCGTGGAGCAGCTCCATGAGGCCTTCTTCACTGTTCTGCTTTAGTTTCAAGGTAGATAGCTTTTCAAGACTCCTAGGGACCTTGTTTCAGCACCCGTTTTGCTACCATTATACTGAGTGAGGCCAGGAAGCTCAGGGCCACGTAGGCAACTTCAGCCCCGTAGGCCTTTTGGAACACCCCAGTGTTGGCTAGAGAAAGGCAACACACTGCACCTTTCCTTGGGAGAGCCAGGTTATCTCAGGTCTACGCAGGATTCAGGAACACACTTCGAGACTGTCCGCCAGTAAATGGATGTAACCTCATTCCCCTAGTTGAACTCTATTGAGAAAAACACTCTCTTCTAATCCCTTTTCACCTTTTACACTTAGAGTCACGCATCCTCAAGGAGGTGGTCGGTTTGCATTCCAAGTACAATTTAAGCACAGTTCTTGGTGTAACACTGTAGGTCTTTGACGGATGCACAGGCCCCTAAGTCTCCCTCGTGCATCCTTTGTTTAGGCACTTGGCTGCACGCAGAAAAGCGGTCGTAGAAAAAAGTTGAATCAGGGAAAGCCCCAGTGGGTATCGTGAATCTCTTTTGACTTGTTAGCATCACCATGTACTTATGCTGCGTGTCATTCTGGAAATGGGAAACTGATGCCACAACGCTTGTGTTCCCATTTTGAAAGCTTCATCATGCAGTCTAGAAGACACCTGAAAAGCATTGTTGTTGCTGGGGATTTAGTCACTGCCTGTCGGCTTCTGAGAAGAAAATGAGTTTTCCCGAAATGGGAAACTGACGCCACAACGCTTGTGTTCCCATTTTGAAAGCTTCATCATGCAGTCTAGAAGACACCTGAAAAGCATTGTTGTTGCTGGGGATTTAGTCACTGCCTGTCGGCTTCTGAGAAGAAAATGAGTTTTCCCGAAAGGACCTTGTGCTTCCAGTTCCTAGTTGGAAGCTCACCCTGCTCTCCTCTATACCAAAAGTGGAAGTCAACGTGAGCACTAACCTAAAAGTAAGGCCCTGATTATCCTTGCAAATCGGGAGGCATGCAGCAGCTCCATGAGGCCTTCCTCGCTGTTCTGCTTTAGTTGAATGGTAGTAAGCTTTCCAAGACTCCTAGGCACCTTGCTTCACCACCCGTTTCGGTATCAGAAAACTGCCTAGAGCCAGGAAGCTCTGGTGCTGCGTTTATGCTGCGTATCAACCTAGAAATTGGAGACTGATGGCACAAGGCTTGTTTTCCCATTAGGAAGGCTCCGTTCACGCGGCCTCCTTTATACCTGAAAAGCATTGTTGTTGCCAGGGATTTAGTCACTGCCTGCCTGCTGCTGCGAAGAAAATGAGTTTTCCCGAAAGAAACCTTGTGCTTCCAGTTCCTAGTTGGAAGCTCACTCTGCTCTGCTCTATAACTAAAGTGAAAGTCAAGGGGAGCACTATCCTCGAAGTAATGCCCTGATTATCCTGGCAAAACGGGAGGTGTGCAGCAGCTCCATGAGGCCTTCATCGCTGTTCTCTTTTAGTTTCACGGTAGTAAGCTTTCCAAGACTCCTAGAGACCTTACTTCAGCACCCGTTTGGGTATCCGAAAACTGCCTAGAGCCAGGAAGCTCTGCTCCTGCGTGTATGCTGCATACCAACTTACTATTTGGAGACTGAGGGCACAAGGCTTCTTTGCCCATTTGGAAAGCTCCGTTCATGCGGCCTCCTTTATACCTGAAAAGCATTGTTGTTGCCGGGGTTTTAGTCACTGCCTGCATGGTTCTGAGAAGATATTGAGTTTCCCGTAAGAAACCTTGTGCTTCCAGTTCCTAGTTGGAAGCTCACCCTGCTCTGCTCTATACCTAATGTGAAAGTCAACGTGAGCCCTAGCCTCGAAGGAAGGCCCTGATTTGCCTTGCCAAACGGGAGGCGTGGAGCAGCTCCATGAGGCCTTCTTCACTGTTCTGCTTTAGTTTCAAGGTAGATAGCTTTTCAAGACTCCTAGGGACCTTGTATCAGCACCCGTTTTGCTACCATTATACTGAGTGAGGCCAGGAAGCTCAGGGCCACGTAGGCAACTTCAGCCCCGTAGGCCTTTTGGAACACCCCAGTGTTGGCTAGAGAAAGGCAACACACTGCACCTTTCCTTGGGAGAGCCAGGTTATCTCAGGTCTACGCAGGATTCAGGAACACACTTCGAGACTGTCCGCCAGTAAATGGATGTAACCTCATTCCCCTAGTTGAACTCTATTGAGAAAAACACTCTCTTCTAATCCCTTTTCACCTTTTACACTTAGAGTCACGCATCCTCAAGGAGGTGGTCGGTTTGCATTCCAAGTACAATTTAAGCACAGTTCTTGGTGTAACACTGTAGGTCTTTGACGGATGCACAGGCCCCTAAGTCTCCCTCGTGCATCCTTTGTTTAGGCACTTGGCTGCACGCAGAAAAGCGGTCGTAGAAAAAAGTTGAATCAGGGAAAGCCCCAGTGGGTATCGTGAATCTCTTTTGACTTGTTAGCATCACCATGTACTTATGCTGCGTGTCATTCTGGAAATGGGAAACTGATGCCACAACGCTTGTGTTCCCATTTTGAAAGCTTCATCATGCAGTCTAGAAGACACCTGAAAAGCATTGTTGTTGCTGGGGATTTAGTCACTGCCTGTCGGCTTCTGAGAAGAAAATGAGTTTTCCCGAAGGACCTTGTGCTTCCAGTTCCTAGTTGGAAGCTCACCCTGCTCTCCTCTATACCAAAAGTGGAAGTCAACGTGAGCACTAACCTAAAAGTAAGGCCCTGATTATCCTTGCAAATCGGGAGGCATGCAGCAGCTCCATGAGGCCTTCCTCGCTGTTCTGCTTTAGTTAAACGGTAGAAAGCTTTCCAAGACTCCTAGGCACCTTGCTTCACCACCCGTTTCGGGTTTCGGTATCAGAAAACTGCCTAAAGCCAGGAAGCTCTGGTCCTGCGTGTATGCTGCGTATCAACCTAGAAATTGGAGACTGATGGCACAAGGCTTGTTCTCCCATTAGGAAGGCTCCGTTCATGCGGCCTCCTTTATACCTGAAAAGCATTGTTGTTGCCGGGGTTTTACTCACTGCCTGCATGGTTCTGAGAAGATACTGAGTTTTCCCGTAAGAAACCTTGTGCTTCCAGTTCCTCGTTGGAAGCTCACCCTGCTCTGCTCTATACCTAATGTGAAAGTCAACGTGAGCCCTAGCCTCGAAGGAAGGCCCTGAATTGCCTTGCCAAACGGGAGGCGTGGAGCAGCTCCATGAGACCTTCTTCACTGTTCTGCTTTAGTTTCAAGGTAGATAGCTTTTCAAGACTCCTAGGGACCTTGTTTCAGCACCCGTTTTGCTACCATTATACTGAGTGAGGCCAGGAAGCTCAGGGCCACGTAGGCAACTTCAGCCCCGTAGGCCTTTTGGAACACCCCAGTGTTAGCTAGAGAAAGGCAACACACTGCACTCTTCCTTGGGAGAGCCAGGTTACCTCAGCTCTACACAGGATTCAGGAACACACTTCGAGACTGTCCGCCATTAAATGGATGTAACCTCATTCCCCTAGTTGAACTCTATTGAGAAAAACACTCTCTTCTAATCCCTTTTCACCTTTTACACTTAGAGTCACGCATCCTCAAGGAGGTGGTCGGTTTGCATTCCAAGTACAATTTAAGCACAGTTCTTGGTGTAACACTGTAGGTCTTTGACGGATGCACAGGCCCCTAAGTCTCCCTCGCGCATCCTTTGTTTAGGCACTTGGCTGCACGCAGAAAAGCGGTCGTAGAAAAAAGTTGTATCAGGGAAAGCCCCAGTGGGTATCGTGAATCTCTTTTGACTTGTTAGCATCACCATGTACTTATGCTGCGTGTCATTCTGGAAATGGGAAACTGATGCCACAACGCTTGTGTTCCCATTTTGAAAGCTTCATCATGCAGTCTAGAAGACACCTGAAAAGCATTGTTGTTGCTGGGGATTTAGTCACTGCCTGTTGGCTTCTGAGAAGAAAATGAGTTTTCCCGAAATGGGAAACTGACGCCACAACGCTTGTGTTCCCATTTTGAAAGCTTCATCATGCAGTCTAGAAGACACCTGAAAAGCATTGTTGTTGCTGGGGATTTAGTCACTGCCTGTCGGCTTCTGAGAAGAAAATGAGTTTTCCCGAAAGGACCTTGTGCTTCCAGTTCCTAGTTGGAAGCTCACCCTGCTCTCCTCTATACCAAAAGTGGAAGTCAACGTGAGCACTAACCTAAAAGTAAGGCCCTGATTATCCTTGCAAATCGGGAGGCATGCAGCAGCTCCATGAGGCCTTCCTCGCTGTTCTGCTTTAGTTGAATGGTAGTAAGCTTTCCAAGACTCCTAGGCACCTTGCTTCACCACCCGTTTCGGTATCAGAAAACTGCCTAGAGCCAGGAAGCTCTGGTGCTGCGTTTATGCTGCGTATCAACCTAGAAATTGGAGACTGATGGCACAAGGCTTGTTTTCCCATTAGGAAGGCTCCGTTCACGCGGCCTCCTTTATACCTGAAAAGCATTGTTGTTGCCGGGGATTTAGTCACTGCCTGCCTGCTGCTGCGAAGAAAATGAGTTTTCCCGAAAGAAACCTTGTGCTTCCAGTTCCTAGTTGGAAGCTCACTCTGCTCTGCTCTATAACTAAAGTGAAAGTCAAGGGGAGCACTATCCTCGAAGTAATGCCCTGATTATCCTGGCAAAACGGGAGGTGTGCAGCAGCTCCATGAGGCCTTCATCGCTGTTCTCTTTTAGTTTCAGGGTAGTAAGCTTTCCAAGACTCCTAGAGACCTTACTTCAGCACCCGTTTCGGTATCCGAAAACTGCCTAGAGCCAGGAAGCTCTGCTCCTGCGTGTATGCTGCATACCAACTTACTATTTGGAGACTGAGGGCACAAGGCTTCTTTGCCCATTTGGAAAGCTCCGTTCATGCGGCCTCCTTTATACCTGAAAAGCATTGTTGTTGCCGGGGTTTTAGTCACTGCCTGCATGGTTCTGAGAAGATATTGAGTTTCCCGTAAGAAACCTTGTGCTTCCAGTTCCTAGTTGGAAGCTCACCCTGCTCTGCTCTATACCTAATGTGAAAGTCAACGTGAGCCCTAGCCTCGAAGGAAGGCCCTGATTTGCCTTGCCAAACGGGAGGCGTGGAGCAGCTCCATGAGGCCTTCTTCACTGTTCTGCTTTAGTTTCAAGGTAGATAGCTTTTCAAGACTCCTAGGGACCTTGTTTCAGCACCCGTTTTGCTACCATTATACTGAGTGAGGCCAGGAAGCTCAGGGCCACGTAGGCAACTTCAGCCCCGTAGGCCTTTTGGAACACCCCAGTGTTGGCTAGAGAAAGGCAACACACTGCACCTTTCCTTGGGAGAGCCAGGTTATCTCAGGTCTACGCAGGATTCAGGAACACACTTCGAGACTGTCCGCCAGTAAATGGATGTAACCTCATTCCCCTAGTTGAACTCTATTGAGAAAAACACTCTCTTCTAATCCCTTTTCACCTTTTACACTTAGAGTCACGCATCCTCAAGGAGGTGGTCGGTTTGCATTCCAAGTACAATTTAAGCACAGTTCTTGGTGTAACACTGTAGGTCTTTGACGGATGCACAGGCCCCTAAGTCTCCCTCGTGCATCCTTTGTTTAGGCACTTGGCTGCACGCAGAAAAGCGGTCGTAGAAAAAAGTTGAATCAGGGAAAGCCCCAGTGGGTATCGTGAATCTCTTTTGACTTGTTAGCATCACCATGTACTTATGCTGAGTGTCATTCTGGAAATGGGAAACTGATGCCACAACGCTTGTGTTCCCATTTTGAAAGCTTCATCATGCAGTCTAGAAGATACCTGAAAAGCATTGTTGTTGCTGGGGATTTAGTCACTGCCTGTCGGCTTCTGAGAAGAAAATGAGTTTTCCCGAAAGGACCTTGTGCTTCCAGTTCCTAGTTGGAAGCTCACCCTGCTCTCCTCTATACCAAAAGTGGAAGTCAACGTGAGCACTAACCTAAAAGTAAGGCCCTGATTATCCTTGCCAATCGGGAGGCATGCAGCAGCTCCATGAGGCCTTCCTCGCTGTTCTGCTTTAGTTTAACGGTAGTAAGCTTTCCAAGACTCCTAGGCACCTTGCTTCACCACCCGTTTCGGGTTTCGGTATCAGAAAACTGCCTAGAGCCAGGAAGCTCTGGTCCTGCGTGTATGCTGCGTATCAACCTAGAAATTGGAGACTGATGGCACAAGGCTTGTTTTCCCATTAGGAAGGCTCCGTTCACGCGGCCTCCTTTATACCTGAAAAGCATTGTTGTTGCCGGGGATTTAGTCACTGCCTGCCTGCTGCTGCGAAGAAAATGAGTTTTCCCGAAAGAAACCTTGTGCTTCCAGTTCCTAGTTGGAAGCTCACTCTGCTCTGCTCTATATCTAAACTGAAAGTCAAGGGGAGCACTAGCCTCGAAGTAATGCCCTGATTATCCTGGCAAAACGGGAGGCGTGCAGCAGCTCCTTGAGGCCTTCATCGCTGTTCTCTTTTAGTTTCACGGTAGTAAGCTTTCCAAGACTCCTAGAGACCTTACTTCAGCACCCGTTTCGGTATCAGAAAACTGCCTAGAGCCAGGAAGCTCTGGTCCTGCGTGTATGCTGCGTATCAACTTACTATTTGGAGACTGATGGCACAAGGCTTCTTTGCCCATTTGGAAAGCTCCGTTCATGCGGCCTCCTTTATACCTGAAAAGCATTGTTGTTGCCGGGGTTTTAGTCACTGCCTGCATGGTTCTGAGAAGATATTGAGTTTTCCCGTAAGAAACCTTGTGCTTCCAGTTCCTAGTAGGAAGCTCACCCTTCTCTGCTCTATAACTAAAGTGAAAGTCAAGGGGAGCACTAGCCTCGAAGTAATGCCCTGATTATCCTGGCAAAACGGGAGGTGTGCAGCAGCTCCATGAGGCCTTCATCGCTGTTCTCTTTTAGTTTCACGGTAGTAAGCTTTCCAAGACTCCTAGAGACCTTACTTCAGCACCCGTTTCGGTATCCGAAAACTGCCTAGAGCCAGGAAGCTCTGCTCCTGCGTGTATGCTGCATACCAACTTACTATTTGGAGACTGAGGGCACAAGGCTTCTTTGCCCATTTGGAAAGCTCCGTTCATGCGGCCTCCTTTATACCTGAAAAGCATTGTTGTTGCCGGGGTTTTAGTCACTGCCTGCATGGTTCTGAGAAGATATTGAGTTTCCCGTAAGAAACCTTGTGCTTCCACTTCCTAGTTGGAAGCTCACCCTGCTCTGCTCTATACCTAATGTGAAAGTCAACGTGAGCCCTAGCCTCGAAGGAAGGCCCTGATTTGCCTTGCCAAACGGGAGGCGTGGAGCAGCTCCATGAGGCCTTCTTCACTGTTCTGCTTTAGTTTCAAGGTAGATAGCTTTTCAAGACTCCTAGGGACCTTGTTTCAGCACCCGTTTTGCTACCATTATACTGAGTGAGGCCAGGAAGCTCAGGGCCACGTAGGCAACTTCAGCCCCGTAGGCCTTTTGGAACACCCCAGTGTTGGCTAGAGAAAGGCAACACACTGCACCTTTCCTTGGGAGAGCCAGGTTATCTCAGGTCTACGCAGGATTCAGGAACACACTTCGAGACTGTCCGCCAGTAAATGGATGTAACCTCATTCCCCTAGTTGAACTCTATTGAGAAAAACACTCTCTTCTAATCCCTTTTCACCTTTTACACTTAGAGTCACGCATCCTCAAGGAGGTGGTCGGTTTGCATTCCAAGTACAATTTAAGCACAGTTCTTGGTGTAACACTGTAGGTCTTTGACGGATGCACAGGCCCCTAAGTCTCCCTCGTGCATCCTTTGTTTAGGCACTTGGCTGCACGCAGAAAAGCGGTCGTAGAAAAAAGTTGAATCAGGGAAAGCCCCAGTGGGTATCGTGAATCTCTTTTGACTTGTTAGCATCACCATGTACTTATGCTGCGTGTCATTCTGGAAATGGGAAACTGATGCCACAACGCTTGTGTTCCCATTTTGAAAGCTTCATCATGCAGTCTAGAAGACACCTGAAAAGCATTGTTGTTGCTGGGGATTTAGTCACTGCCTGTTGGCTTCTGAGAAGAAAATGAGTTTTCCCGAAATGGGAAACTGACGCCACAACGCTTGTGTTCCCATTTTGAAAGCTTCATCATGCAGTCTAGAAGACACCTGAAAAGCATTGTTGTTGCTGGGGATTTAGTCACTGCCTGTCGGCTTCTGAGAAGAAAATGAGTTTTCCCGAAAGGACCTTGTGCTTCCAGTTCCTAGTTGGAAGCTCACCCTGCTCTCCTCTATACCAAAAGTGGAAGTCAACGTGAGCACTAACCTAAAAGTAAGGCCCTGATTATTCTTGCAAATCGGGAGGCATGCAGCAGCTCCATGAGGCCTTCCTCGCTGTTCTGCTTTAGTTTAACGGTAGTAAGCTTTCCAAGACTCCTAGGCACCTTGCTTCACCACCCGTTTCGGTATCAGAAAACTGCCTAGAGCCAGGAAGCTCTGGTGCTGCGTTTATGCTGCGTATCAACCTAGAAATTGGAGACTGATGGCACAAGGCTTGTTTTCCCATTAGGAAGGCTCCGTTCACGCGGCCTCCTTTATACCTGAAAAGCATTGTTGTTGCCGGGGATTTAGTCACTGCCTGCCTGCTGCTGCGAAGAAAATGAGTTTTCCCGAAAGAAACCTTGTGCTTCCAGTTCCTAGTTGGAAGCTCACTCTGCTCTGCTCTATAACTAAAGTGAAAGTCAAGGGGAGCACTATCCTCGAAGTAATGCCCTGATTATCCTGGCAAAACGGGAGGTGTGCAGCAGCTCCATGAGGCCTTCATCGCTGTTCTCTTTTAGTTTCACGGTAGTAAGCTTTCCAAGACTCCTAGAGACCTTACTTCAGCACCCGTTTCGGTATCCGAAAACTGCCTAGAGCCAGGAAGCTCTGCTCCTGCGTGTATGCTGCATACCAACTTACTATTTGGAGACTGAGGGCACAAGGCTTCTTTGCCCATTTGGAAAGCTCCGTTCATGCGGCCTCCTTTATACCTGAAAAGCATTGTTGTTGCCGGGGTTTTAGTCACTGCCTGCATGGTTCTGAGAAGATATTGAGTTTCCCGTAAGAAACCTTGTGCTTCCAGTTCCTAGTTGGAAGCTCACCCTGCTCTGCTCTATACCTAATGTGAAAGTCAACGTGAGCCCTAGCCTCGAAGGAAGGCCCTGATTTGCCTTGCCAAACGGGAGGCGTGGAGCAGCTCCATGAGGCCTTCTTCACTGTTCTGCTTTAGTTTCAAGGTAGATAGCTTTTCAAGACTCCTAGGGACCTTGTTTCAGCACCCGTTTTGCTACCATTATACTGAGTGAGGCCAGGAAGCTCAGGGCCACGTAGGCAACTTCAGCCCCGTAGGCCTTTTGGAACACCCCAGTGTTGGCTAGAGAAAGGCAACACACTGCACCTTTCCTTGGGAGAGCCAGGTTATCTCAGGTCTACGCAGGATTCAGGAACACACTTCGAGACTGTCCGCCAGTAAATGGATGTAACCTCATTCCCCTAGTTGAACTCTATTGAGAAAAACACTCTCTTCTAATCCCTTTTCACCTTTTACACTTAGAGTCACGCATCCTCAAGGAGGTGGTCGGTTTGCATTCCAAGTACAATTTAAGCACAGTTCTTGGTGTAACACTGTAGGTCTTTGACGGATGCACAGGCCCCTAAGTCTCCCTCGTGCATCCTTTGTTTAGGCACTTGGCTGCACGCAGAAAAGCGGTCGTAGAAAAAAGTTGAATCAGGGAAAGCCCCAGTGGGTATCGTGAATCTCTTTTGACTTGTTAGCATCACCATGTACTTATGCTGAGTGTCATTCTGGAAATGGGAAACTGATGCCACAACGCTTGTGTTCCCATTTTGAAAGCTTCATCATGCAGTCTAGAAGATACCTGAAAAGCATTGTTGTTGCTGGGGATTTAGTCACTGCCTGTCGGCTTCTGAGAAGAAAATGAGTTTTCCCGAAAGGACCTTGTGCTTCCAGTTCCTAGTTGGAAGCTCACCCTGCTCTCCTCTATACCAAAAGTGGAAGTCAACGTGAGCACTAACCTAAAAGTAAGGCCCTGATTATCCTTGCCAATCGGGAGGCATGCAGCAGCTCCATGAGGCCTTCCTCGCTGTTCTGCTTTAGTTTAACGGTAATAAGCTTTCCAAGACTCCTAGGCACCTTGCTTCACCACCCGTTTCGGGTTTCGGTATCAGAAAACTGCCTAGAGCCAGGAAGCTCTGGTCCTGCGTGTATGCTGCGTATCAACCTAGAAATTGGAGACTGATGGCACAAGGCTTGTTTTCCCATTAGGAAGGCTCCGTTCACGCGGCCTCCTTTATACCTGAAAAGCATTGTTGTTGCCGGGGATTTAGTCACTGCCTGCCTGCTGCTGCGAAGAAAATGAGTTTTCCCGAAAGAAACCTTGTGCTTCCAGTTCCTAGTTGGAAGCTCACTCTGCTCTGCTCTATATCTAAACTGAAAGTCAAGGGGAGCACTAGCCTCGAAGTAATGCCCTGATTATCCTGGCAAAACGGGAGGCGTGCAGCCACTCCTTGAGGCCTTCATCGCTGTTCTCTTTTAGTTTCACGGTAGTAAGCTTTCCAAGACTCCTAGAGACCTTACTTCAGCACCCGTTTCGGTATCAGAAAACTGCCTAGAGCCAGGAAGCTCTGGTCCTGCGTGTATGCTGCGTATCAACTTACTATTTGGAGACTGATGGCACAAGGCTTCTTTGCCCATTTGGAAAGCTCCGTTCATGCGGCCTCCTTTATACCTGAAAAGCATTGTTGTTGCCGGGGTTTTAGTCACTGCCTGCATGGTTCTGAGAAGATATTGAGTTTTCCCGTAAGAAACCTTGTGCTTCCAGTTCCTAGTAGGAAGCTCACCCTTCTCTGCTCTATAACTAAAGTGAAAGTCAAGGGGAGCACTAGCCTCGAAGTAATGCCCTGATTATCCTGGCAAAACGGGAGGTGTGCAGCAGCTCCATGAGGCCTTCATCGGTGTTCTCTTTTAGTTTCACGGTAGTAAGCTTTCCAAGACTCCTAGAGACCTTACTTCAGCACCCGTTTCGGTATCCGAAAACTGCCTAGAGCCAGGAAGCTCTGCTCCTGCGTGTATGCTGCATACCAACTTACTATTTGGAGACTGAGGGCACAAGGCTTCTTTGCCCATTTGGAAAGCTCCGTTCATGCGGCCTCCTTTATACCTGAAAAGCATTGTTGTTGCCGGGGTTTTAGTCACTGCCTGCATGGTTCTGAGAAGATATTGAGTTTCCCGTAAGAAACCTTGTGCTTCCACTTCCTAGTTGGAAGCTCACCCTGCTCTGCTCTATACCTAATGTGAAAGTCAACGTGAGCCCTAGCCTCGAAGGAAGGCCCTGATTTGCCTTGCCAAACGGGAGGCGTGGAGCAGCTCCATGAGGCCTTCTTCACTGTTCTGCTTTAGTTTCAAGGTAGATAGCTTTTCAAGACTCCTAGGGACCTTGTTTCAGCACCCGTTTTGCTACCATTATACTGAGTGAGGCCAGGAAGCTCAGGGCCACGTAGGCAACTTCAGCCCCGTAGGCCTTTTGGAACACCCCAGTGTTGGCTAGAGAAAGGCAACACACTGCACCTTTCCTTGGGAGAGCCAGGTTATCTCAGGTCTACGCAGGATTCAGGAACACACTTCGAGACTGTCCGCCAGTAAATGGATGTAACCTCATTCCCCTAGTTGAACTCTATTGAGAAAAACACTCTCTTCTAATCCCTTTTCACCTTTTACACTTAGAGTCACGCATCCTCAAGGAGGTGGTCGGTTTGCATTCCAAGTACAATTTAAGCACAGTTCTTGGTGTAACACTGTAGGTCTTTGACGGATGCACAGGCCCCTAAGTCTCCCTCGTGCATCCTTTGTTTAGGCACTTGGCTGCACGCAGAAAAGCGGTCGTAGAAAAAAGTTGAATCAGGGAAAGCCCCAGTGGGTATCGTGAATCTCTTTTGACTTGTTAGCATCACCATGTACTTATGCTGCGTGTCATTCTGGAAATGGGAAACTGATGCCACAACGCTTGTGTTCCCATTTTGAAAGCTTCATCATGCAGTCTAGAAGACACCTGAAAAGCATTGTTGTTGCTGGGGATTTAGTCACTGCCTGTCGGCTTCTGAGAAGAAAATGAGTTTTCCCGAAATGGGAAACTGACGCCACAACGCTTGTGTTCCCATTTTGAAAGCTTCATCATGCAGTCTAGAAGACACCTGAAAAGCATTGTTGTTGCTGGGGATTTAGTCACTGCCTGTCGGCTTCTGAGAAGAAAATGAGTTTTCCCGAAAGGACCTTGTGCTTCCAGTTCCTAGTTGGAAGCTCACCCTGCTCTCCTCTATACCAAAAGTGGAAGTCAACGTGAGCACTAACCTAAAAGTAAGGCCCTGATTATCCTTGCAAATCGGGAGGCATGCAGCAGCTCCATGAGGCCTTCCTCGCTGTTCTGCTTTAGTTGAATGGTAGTAAGCTTTCCAAGACTCCTAGGCACCTTGCTTCACCACCCGTTTCGGTATCAGAAAACTGCCTAGAGCCAGGAAGCTCTGGTGCTGCGTTTATGCTGCGTATCAACCTAGAAATTGGAGACTGATGGCACAAGGCTTGTTTTCCCATTAGGAAGGCTCCGTTCACGCGGCCTCCTTTATACCTGAAAAGCATTGTTGTTGCCAGGGATTTAGTCACTGCCTGCCTGCTGCTGCGAAGAAAATGAGTTTTCCCGAAAGAAACCTTGTGCTTCCAGTTCCTAGTTGGAAGCTCACTCTGCTCTGCTCTATAACTAAAGTGAAAGTCAAGGGGAGCACTATCCTCGAAGTAATGCCCTGATTATCCTGGCAAAACGGGAGGTGTGCAGCAGCTCCATGAGGCCTTCATCGCTGTTCTCTTTTAGTTTCACGGTAGTAAGCTTTCCAAGACTCCTAGAGACCTTACTTCAGCACCCGTTTGGGTATCCGAAAACTGCCTAGAGCCAGGAAGCTCTGCTCCTGCGTGTATGCTGCATACCAACTTACTATTTGGAGACTGAGGGCACAAGGCTTCTTTGCCCATTTGGAAAGCTCCGTTCATGCGGCCTCCTTTATACCTGAAAAGCATTGTTGTTGCCGGGGTTTTAGTCACTGCCTGCATGGTTCTGAGAAGATATTGAGTTTCCCGTAAGAAACCTTGTGCTTCCACTTCCTAGTTGGAAGCTCACCCTGCTCTGCTCTATACCTAATGTGAAAGTCAACGTGAGCCCTAGCCTCGAAGGAAGGCCCTGATTTGCCTTGCCAAACGGGAGGCGTGGAGCAGCTCCATGAGGCCTTCTTCACTGTTCTGCTTTAGTTTCAAGGTAGATAGCTTTTCAAGACTCCTAGGGACCTTGTATCAGCACCCGTTTTGCTACCATTATACTGAGTGAGGCCAGGAAGCTCAGGGCCACGTAGGCAACTTCAGCCCCGTAGGCCTTTTGGAACACCCCAGTGTTGGCTAGAGAAAGGCAACACACTGCACCTTTCCTTGGGAGAGCCAGGTTATCTCAGGTCTACGCAGGATTCAGGAACACACTTCGAGACTGTCCGCCAGTAAATGGATGTAACCTCATTCCCCTAGTTGAACTCTATTGAGAAAAACACTCTCTTCTAATCCCTTTTCACCTTTTACACTTAGAGTCACGCATCCTCAAGGAGGTGGTCGGTTTGCATTCCAAGTACAATTTAAGCACAGTTCTTGGTGTAACACTGTAGGTCTTTGACGGATGCACAGGCCCCTAAGTCTCCCTCGTGCATCCTTTGTTTAGGCACTTGGCTGCACGCAGAAAAGCGGTCGTAGAAAAAAGTTGAATCAGGGAAAGCCCCAGTGGGTATCGTGAATCTCTTTTGACTTGTTAGCATCACCATGTACTTATGCTGCGTGTCATTCTGGAAATGGGAAACTGATGCCACAACGCTTGTGTTCCCATTTTGAAAGCTTCATCATGCAGTCTAGAAGACACCTGAAAAGCATTGTTGTTGCTGGGGATTTAGTCACTGCCTGTCGGCTTCTGAGAAGAAAATGAGTTTTCCCGAAAGGACCTTGTGCTTCCAGTTCCTAGTTGGAAGCTCACCCTGCTCTCCTCTATACCAAAAGTGGAAGTCAACGTGAGCACTAACCTAAAAGTAAGGCCCTGATTATCCTTGCAAATCGGGAGGCATGCAGCAGCTCCATGAGGCCTTCTTCGCTGTTCTGCTTTAGTTTAACGGTAGTAAGCTTTCCAAGACTCCTAGGCACCTTGCTTCACCACCCGTTTCGGTATCAGAAAACTGCCTAGAGCCAGGAAGCTCTGGTCCTGCGTGTATGCTGCGTATCAACCTAGAAATTGGAGACTGATGGCACAAGGCTTGTTTTCCCATTAGGAAGGCTCCGTTCACGCGGCCTCCTTTATACCTGAAAAGCATTGTTGTTGCCGGGGATTTAGTCACTGCCTGCCTGCTGCTGCGAAGAAAATGAGTTTTCCCGAAAGAAACCTTGAGCTTCCAGTTCCTAGTTGGAAGCTCACCCTGCTCTCCTCTATACCAAAAGTGGAAGTCAACGTGAGCACTAACCTAAAAGTAAGGCCCTGATTATCCTTGCAAATCGGGAGGCATGCAGCAGCTCCATGAGGCCTTCCTCGCTGTTCTGCTTTAGTTGAATGGTAGTAAGCTTTCCAAGACTCCTAGGCACCTTGCTTCACCACCCGTTTCGGTATCAGAAAACTGCCTAGAGCCAGGAAGCTCTGGTGCTGCGTTTATGCTGCGTATCAACCTAGAAATTGGAGACTGATGGCACAAGGCTTGTTTTCCCATTAGGAAGGCTCCGTTCACGCGGCCTCCTTTATACCTGAAAAGCATTGTTGTTGCCAGGGATTTAGTCACTGCCTGCCTGCTGCTGCGAAGAAAATGAGTTTTCCCGAAAGAAACCTTGTGCTTCCAGTTCCTAGTTGGAAGCTCACTCTGCTCTGCTCTATAACTAAAGTGAAAGTCAAGGGGAGCACTATCCTCGAAGTAATGCCCTGATTATCCTGGCAAAACGGGAGGTGTGCAGCAGCTCCATGAGGCCTTCATCGCTGTTCTCTTTTAGTTTCACGGTAGTAAGCTTTCCAAGACTCCTAGAGACCTTACTTCAGCACCCGTTTGGGTATCCGAAAACTGCCTAGAGCCAGGAAGCTCTGCTCCTGCGTGTATGCTGCATACCAACTTACTATTTGGAGACTGAGGGCACAAGGCTTCTTTGCCCATTTGGAAAGCTCCGTTCATGCGGCCTCCTTTATACCTGAAAAGCATTGTTGTTGCCGGGGTTTTAGTCACTGCCTGCATGGTTCTGAGAAGATATTGAGTTTCCCGTAAGAAACCTTGTGCTTCCACTTCCTAGTTGGAAGCTCACCCTGCTCTGCTCTATACCTAATGTGAAAGTCAACGTGAGCCCTAGCCTCGAAGGAAGGCCCTGATTTGCCTTGCCAAACGGGAGGCGTGGAGCAGCTCCATGAGGCCTTCTTCACTGTTCTGCTTTAGTTTCAAGGTAGATAGCTTTTCAAGACTCCTAGGGACCTTGTATCAGCACCCGTTTTGCTACCATTATACTGAGTGAGGCCAGGAAGCTCAGGGCCACGTAGGCAACTTCAGCCCCGTAGGCCTTTTGGAACACCCCAGTGTTGGCTAGAGAAAGGCAACACACTGCACCTTTCCTTGGGAGAGCCAGGTTATCTCAGGTCTACGCAGGATTCAGGAACACACTTCGAGACTGTCCGCCAGTAAATGGATGTAACCTCATTCCCCTAGTTGAACTCTATTGAGAAAAACACTCTCTTCTAATCCCTTTTCACCTTTTACACTTAGAGTCACGCATCCTCAAGGAGGTGGTCGGTTTGCATTCCAAGTACAATTTAAGCACAGTTCTTGGTGTAACACTGTAGGTCTTTGACGGATGCACAGGCCCCTAAGTCTCCCTCGTGCATCCTTTGTTTAGGCACTTGGCTGCACGCAGAAAAGCGGTCGTAGAAAAAAGTTGAATCAGGGAAAGCCCCAGTGGGTATCGTGAATCTCTTTTGACTTGTTAGCATCACCATGTACTTATGCTGCGTGTCATTCTGGAAATGGGAAACTGATGCCACAACGCTTGTGTTCCCATTTTGAAAGCTTCATCATGCAGTCTAGAAGACACCTGAAAAGCATTGTTGTTGCTGGGGATTTAGTCACTGCCTGTCGGCTTCTGAGAAGAAAATGAGTTTTCCCGAAAGGACCTTGTGCTTCCAGTTCCTAGTTGGAAGCTCACCCTGCTCTCCTCTATACCAAAAGTGGAAGTCAACGTGAGCACTAACCTAAAAGTAAGGCCCTGATTATCCTTGCAAATCGGGAGGCATGCAGCAGCTCCATGAGGCCTTCTTCGCTGTTCTGCTTTAGTTTAACGGTAGTAAGCTTTCCAAGACTCCTAGGCACCTTGCTTCACCACCCGTTTCGGTATCAGAAAACTGCCTAGAGCCAGGAAGCTCTGGTCCTGCGTGTATGCTGCGTATCAACCTAGAAATTGGAGACTGATGGCACAAGGCTTGTTTTCCCATTAGGAAGGCTCCGTTCACGCGGCCTCCTTTATACCTGAAAAGCATTGTTGTTGCCGGGGATTTAGTCACTGCCTGCCTGCTGCTGCGAAGAAAATGAGTTTTCCCGAAAGAAACCTTGAGCTTCCAGTTCCTAGTTGGAAGCTCACTCTGCTCTGCTCTATATCTAAACTGAAAGTCAAGGGGAGCACTAGCCTCGAAGTAATGCCCTGATTATCCTGGCAAAACGGGAGGCGTGCAGCAGCTCCATGAGGCCTTCATCGCTGTTCTCTTTTAGTTTCACGGTAGTAAGCTTTCCAAGACTCCTAGAGACCTTACTTCAGCACCCGTTTCGGTATCCGAAAACTGCCTAGAGCCAGGAAGCTCTGCTCCTGCGTGTATGCTGCATACCAACTTACTATTTGGAGACTGAGGGCACAAGGCTTCTTTGCCCATTTGGAAAGCTCCGTTCATGCGGCCTCCTTTATACCTGAAAAGCATTGTTGTTGCCGGGGTTTTAGTCACTGCCTGCATGGTTCTGAGAAGATATTGAGTTTTCCCGTAAGAAACCTTGTGCTTCCAGTTCCTAGTAGGAAGCTCACCCTTCTCTGCTCTATAACTAAAGTGAAAGTCAAGGGGAGCACTAGCCTCGAAGTAATGCCCTGATTATCCTGGCAAAACGGGAGGCGTGCAGCAGCTCCATGAGGCCTTCATCGCTGTTCTCTTTTAGTTTCAAGGTAGATAGCTTTTCAAGACTCCTAGAGACCTTACTTCAGCACCCGTTTCGGTATCCGAAAACTGCCTAGAGCCAGGAAGCTCTGCTCCTGCGTGTATGCTGCATACCAACTTACTATTTGGAGACTGAGGGCACAAGGCTTCTTTGCCCATTTGGAAAGCTCCGTTCATGCGGCCTCCTTTATACCTGAAAAGCATTGTTGTTGCCGGGGTTTTAGTCACTGCCTGCATGGTTCTGAGAAGATATTGAGTTTCCCGTAAGAAACCTTGTGCTTCCAGTTCCTAGTTGGAAGCTCACCCTGCTCTGCTCTATACCTAATGTGAAAGTCAACGTGAGCCCTAGCCTCGAAGGAAGGCCCTGATTTGCCTTGCCAAACGGGAGGCGTGGAGCAGCTCCATGAGGCCTTCTTCACTGTTCTGCTTTAGTTTCAAGGTAGATAGCTTTTCAAGACTCCTAGGGACCTTGTATCAGCACCCGTTTTGCTACCATTATACTGAGTGAGGCCAGGAAGCTCAGGGCCACGTAGGCAACTTCAGCCCCGTAGGCCTTTTGGAACACCCCAGTGTTGGCTAGAGAAAGGCAACACACTGCACCTTTCCTTGGGAGAGCCAGGTTATCTCAGGTCTACGCAGGATTCAGGAACACACTTCGAGACTGTCCGCCAGTAAATGGATGTAACCTCATTCCCCTAGTTGAACTCTATTGAGAAAAACACTCTCTTCTAATCCCTTTTCACCTTTTACACTTAGAGTCACGCATCCTCAAGGAGGTGGTCGGTTTGCATTCCAAGTACAATTTAAGCACAGTTCTTGGTGTAACACTGTAGGTCTTTGACGGATGCACAGGCCCCTAAGTCTCCCTCGTGCATCCTTTGTTTAGGCACTTGGCTGCACGCAGAAAAGCGGTCGTAGAAAAAAGTTGAATCAGGGAAAGCCCCAGTGGGTATCGTGAATCTCTTTTGACTTGTTAGCATCACCATGTACTTATGCTGCGTGTCATTCTGGAAATGGGAAACTGATGCCACAACGCTTGTGTTCCCATTTTGAAAGCTTCATCATGCAGTCTAGAAGACACCTGAAAAGCATTGTTGTTGCTGGGGATTTAGTCACTGCCTGTCGGCTTCTGAGAAGAAAATGAGTTTTCCCGAAAGGACCTTGTGCTTCCAGTTCCTAGTTGGAAGCTCACCCTGCTCTCCTCTATACCAAAAGTGGAAGTCAACGTGAGCACTAACCTAAAAGTAAGGCCCTGATTATCCTTGCAAATCGGGAGGCATGCAGCAGCTCCATGAGGCCTTCTTCGCTGTTCTGCTTTAGTTTAACGGTAGTAAGCTTTCCAAGACTCCTAGGCACCTTGCTTCACCACCCGTTTCGGTATCAGAAAACTGCCTAGAGCCAGGAAGCTCTGGTCCTGCGTGTATGCTGCGTATCAACCTAGAAATTGGAGACTGATGGCACAAGGCTTGTTTTCCCATTAGGAAGGCTCCGTTCACGCGGCCTCCTTTATACCTGAAAAGCATTGTTGTTGCCGGGGATTTAGTCACTGCCTGCCTGCTGCTGCGAAGAAAATGAGTTTTCCCGAAAGAAACCTTGAGCTTCCAGTTCCTAGTTGGAAGCTCACTCTGCTCTGCTCTATATCTAAACTGAAAGTCAAGGGGAGCACTAGCCTCGAAGTAATGCCCTGATTATCCTGGCAAAACGGGAGGCGTGCAGCAGCTCCATGAGGCCTTCATCGCTGTTCTCTTTTAGTTTCACGGTAGTAAGCTTTCCAAGACTCCTAGAGACCTTACTTCAGCACCCGTTTCGGTATCCGAAAACTGCCTAGAGCCAGGAAGCTCTGCTCCTGCGTGTATGCTGCATACCAACTTACTATTTGGAGACTGAGGGCACAAGGCTTCTTTGCCCATTTGGAAAGCTCCGTTCATGCGGCCTCCTTTATACCTGAAAAGCATTGTTGTTGCCGGGGTTTTAGTCACTGCCTGCATGGTTCTGAGAAGATATTGAGTTTCCCGTAAGAAACCTTGTGCTTCCAGTTCCTAGTTGGAAGCTCACCCTGCTCTGCTCTATACCTAATGTGAAAGTCAACGTGAGCCCTAGCCTCGAAGGAAGGCCCTGATTTGCCTTGCCAAACGGGAGGCGTGGAGCAGCTCCATGAGGCCTTCTTCACTGTTCTGCTTTAGTTTCAAGGTAGATAGCTTTTCAAGACTCCTAGGGACCTTGTTTCAGCACCCGTTTTGCTACCATTATACTGAGTGAGGCCAGGAAGCTCAGGGCCACGTTGGCAACTTCAGCCCCGTAGGCCTTTTGGAACACCCCAGTGTTGGCTAGAGAAAGGCAACACACTGCACCTTTCCTTGGGAGAGCCAGGTTATCTCAGGTCTACGCAGGATTCAGGAACACACTTCGAGACTGTCCGCCAGTAAATGGATGTAACCTCATTCCCCTAGTTGAACTCTATTGAGAAAAACACTCTCTTCTAATCCCTTTTCACCTTTTACACTTAGAGTCACGCATCCTCAAGGAGGTGGTCGGTTTGCATTCCAAGTACAATTTAAGCACAGTTCTTGGTGTAACACTGTAGGTCTTTGACGGATGCACAGGCCCCTAAGTCTCCCTCGTGCATCCTTTGTTTAGGCACTTGGCTGCACGCAGAAAAGCGGTCGTAGAAAAAAGTTGAATCAGGGAAAGCCCCAGTGGGTATCGTGAATCTCTTTTGACTTGTTAGCATCACCATGTACTTATGCTGCGTGTCATTCTGGAAATGGGAAACTGATGCCACAACGCTTGTGTTCCCATTTTGAAAGCTTCATCATGCAGTCTAGAAGACACCTGAAAAGCATTGTTGTTGCTGGGGATTTAGTCACTGCCTGTCGGCTTCTGAGAAGAAAATGAGTTTTCCCGAAAGGACCTTGTGCTTCCAGTTCCTAGTTGGAAGCTCACCCTGCTCTCCTCTATACCAAAAGTGGAAGTCAACGTGAGCACTAACCTAAAAGTAAGGCCCTGATTATCCTTGCAAATCGGGAGGCATGCAGCAGCTCCATGAGGCCTTCTTCGCTGTTCTGCTTTAGTTTAACGGTAGTAAGCTTTCCAAGACTCCTAGGCACCTTGCTTCACCACCCGTTTCGGTATCAGAAAACTGCCTAGAGCCAGGAAGCTCTGGTCCTGCGTGTATGCTGCGTATCAACCTAGAAATTGGAGACTGATGGCACAAGGCTTGTTTTCCCATTAGGAAGGCTCCGTTCACGCGGCCTCCTTTATACCTGAAAAGCATTGTTGTTGCCGGGGATTTAGTCACTGCCTGCCTGCTGCTGCGAAGAAAATGAGTTTTCCCGAAAGAAACCTTGAGCTTCCAGTTCCTAGTTGGAAGCTCACTCTGCTCTGCTCTATATCTAAACTGAAAGTCAAGGGGAGCACTAGCCTCGAAGTAATGCCCTGATTATCCTGGCAAAACGGGAGGCGTGCAGCAGCTCCATGAGGCCTTCATCGCTGTTCTCTTTTAGTTTCACGGTAGTAAGCTTTCCAAGACTCCTAGAGACCTTACTTCAGCACCCGTTTCGGTATCCGAAAACTGCCTAGAGCCAGGAAGCTCTGCTCCTGCGTGTATGCTGCATACCAACTTACTATTTGGAGACTGAGGGCACAAGGCTTCTTTGCCCATTTGGAAAGCTCCGTTCATGCGGCCTCCTTTATACCTGAAAAGCATTGTTGTTGCCGGGGTTTTAGTCACTGCCTGCATGGTTCTGAGAAGATATTGAGTTTTCCCGTAAGAAACCTTGTGCTTCCAGTTCCTAGTAGGAAGCTCACCCTTCTCTGCTCTATAACTAAAGTGAAAGTCAAGGGGAGCACTAGCCTCGAAGTAATGCCCTGATTATCCTGGCAAAACGGGAGGCGTGCAGCAGCTCCATGAGGCCTTCATCGCTGTTCTCTTTTAGTTTCAAGGTAGATAGCTTTTCAAGACTCCTAGAGACCTTACTTCAGCACCCGTTTCGGTATCCGAAAACTGCCTAGAGCCAGGAAGCTCTGCTCCTGCGTGTATGCTGCATACCAACTTACTATTTGGAGACTGAGGGCACAAGGCTTCTTTGCCCATTTGGAAAGCTCCGTTCATGCGGCCTCCTTTATACCTGAAAAGCATTGTTGTTGCCGGGGTTTTAGTCACTGCCTGCATGGTTCTGAGAAGATATTGAGTTTCCCGTAAGAAACCTTGTGCTTCCAGTTCCTAGTTGGAAGCTCACCCTGCTCTGCTCTATACCTAATGTGAAAGTCAACGTGAGCCCTAGCCTCGAAGGAAGGCCCTGATTTGCCTTGCCAAACGGGAGGCGTGGAGCAGCTCCATGAGGCCTTCTTCACTGTTCTGCTTTAGTTTCAAGGTAGATAGCTTTTCAAGACTCCTAGGGACCTTGTATCAGCACCCGTTTTGCTACCATTATACTGAGTGAGGCCAGGAAGCTCAGGGCCACGTAGGCAACTTCAGCCCCGTAGGCCTTTTGGAACACCCCAGTGTTGGCTAGAGAAAGGCAACACACTGCACCTTTCCTTGGGAGAGCCAGGTTATCTCAGGTCTACGCAGGATTCAGGAACACACTTCGAGACTGTCCGCCAGTAAATGGATGTAACCTCATTCCCCTAGTTGAACTCTATTGAGAAAAACACTCTCTTCTAATCCCTTTTCACCTTTTACACTTAGAGTCACGCATCCTCAAGGAGGTGGTCGGTTTGCATTCCAAGTACAATTTAAGCACAGTTCTTGGTGTAACACTGTAGGTCTTTGACGGATGCACAGGCCCCTAAGTCTCCCTCGTGCATCCTTTGTTTAGGCACTTGGCTGCACGCAGAAAAGCGGTCGTAGAAAAAAGTTGAATCAGGGAAAGCCCCAGTGGGTATCGTGAATCTCTTTTGACTTGTTAGCATCACCATGTACTTATGCTGCGTGTCATTCTGGAAATGGGAAACTGATGCCACAACGCTTGTGTTCCCATTTTGAAAGCTTCATCATGCAGTCTAGAAGACACCTGAAAAGCATTGTTGTTGCTGGGGATTTAGTCACTGCCTGTCGGCTTCTGAGAAGAAAATGAGTTTTCCCGAAATGGGAAACTGACGCCACAACGCTTGTGTTCCCATTTTGAAAGCTTCATCATGCAGTCTAGAAGACACCTGAAAAGCATTGTTGTTGCTGGGGATTTAGTCACTGCCTGTCGGCTTCTGAGAAGAAAATGAGTTTTCCCGAAAGGACCTTGTGCTTCCAGTTCCTAGTTGGAAGCTCACCCTGCTCTCCTCTATACCAAAAGTGGAAGTCAACGTGAGCACTAACCTAAAAGTAAGGCCCTGATTATCCTTGCAAATCGGGAGGCATGCAGCAGCTCCATGAGGCCTTCCTCGCTGTTCTGCTTTAGTTGAATGGTAGTAAGCTTTCCAAGACTCCTAGGCACCTTGCTTCACCACCCGTTTCGGTATCAGAAAACTGCCTAGAGCCAGGAAGCTCTGGTGCTGCGTTTATGCTGCGTATCAACCTAGAAATTGGAGACTGATGGCACAAGGCTTGTTTTCCCATTAGGAAGGCTCCGTTCACGCGGCCTCCTTTATACCTGAAAAGCATTGTTGTTGCCAGGGATTTAGTCACTGCCTGCCTGCTGCTGCGAAGAAAATGAGTTTTCCCGAAAGAAACCTTGTGCTTCCAGTTCCTAGTTGGAAGCTCACTCTGCTCTGCTCTATAACTAAAGTGAAAGTCAAGGGGAGCACTATCCTCGAAGTAATGCCCTGATTATCCTGGCAAAACGGGAGGTGTGCAGCAGCTCCATGAGGCCTTCATCGCTGTTCTCTTTTAGTTTCACGGTAGTAAGCTTTCCAAGACTCCTAGAGACCTTACTTCAGCACCCGTTTGGGTATCCGAAAACTGCCTAGAGCCAGGAAGCTCTGCTCCTGCGTGTATGCTGCATACCAACTTACTATTTGGAGACTGAGGGCACAAGGCTTCTTTGCCCATTTGGAAAGCTCCGTTCATGCGGCCTCCTTTATACCTGAAAAGCATTGTTGTTGCCGGGGTTTTAGTCACTGCCTGCATGGTTCTGAGAAGATATTGAGTTTCCCGTAAGAAACCTTGTGCTTCCAGTTCCTAGTTGGAAGCTCACCCTGCTCTGCTCTATACCTAATGTGAAAGTCAACGTGAGCCCTAGCCTCGAAGGAAGGCCCTGATTTGCCTTGCCAAACGGGAGGCGTGGAGCAGCTCCATGAGGCCTTCTTCACTGTTCTGCTTTAGTTTCAAGGTAGATAGCTTTTCAAGACTCCTAGGGACCTTGTATCAGCACCCGTTTTGCTACCATTATACTGAGTGAGGCCAGGAAGCTCAGGGCCACGTAGGCAACTTCAGCCCCGTAGGCCTTTTGGAACACCCCAGTGTTGGCTAGAGAAAGGCAACACACTGCACCTTTCCTTGGGAGAGCCAGGTTATCTCAGGTCTACGCAGGATTCAGGAACACACTTCGAGACTGTCCGCCAGTAAATGGATGTAACCTCATTCCCCTAGTTGAACTCTATTGAGAAAAACACTCTCTTCTAATCCCTTTTCACCTTTTACACTTAGAGTCACGCATCCTCAAGGAGGTGGTCGGTTTGCATTCCAAGTACAATTTAAGCACAGTTCTTGGTGTAACACTGTAGGTCTTTGACGGATGCACAGGCCCCTAAGTCTCCCTCGTGCATCCTTTGTTTAGGCACTTGGCTGCACGCAGAAAAGCGGTCGTAGAAAAAAGTTGAATCAGGGAAAGCCCCAGTGGGTATCGTGAATCTCTTTTGACTTGTTAGCATCACCATGTACTTATGCTGCGTGTCATTCTGGAAATGGGAAACTGATGCCACAACGCTTGTGTTCCCATTTTGAAAGCTTCATCATGCAGTCTAGAAGATACCTGAAAAGCATTGTTGTTGCTGGGGATTTAGTCACTGCCTGTCGGCTTCTGAGAAGAAAATGAGTTTTCCCGAAAGGACCTTGTGCTTCCAGTTCCTAGTTGGAAGCTCACCCTGCTTTCCTCTATACCAAAAGTGGAAGTCAACGTGAGCACTAACCTAAAAGTAAGGCCCTGATTATCCTTGCAAATCGGGAGGCATGCAGCAGCTCCATGAGGCCTTCCTCGCTGTTCTGATTTAGTTTAACGGTAGTAAGCTTTCCAAGACTCCTAGGCACCTTGCTTCACCACCCGTTTCGGTATCAGAAAACTGCCTAGAGCCAGGAAGCTCTGGTCCTGCGTGTATGCTGCGTATCAACCTAGAAATTGGAGACTGATGGCACAAGGCTTGTTTTCCCATTAGGAAGGCTCCGTTCACGCGGCCTCCTTTATACCTGAAAAGCATTGTTGTTGCCGGGGATTTAGTCACTGCCTGCCTGCTGCTGCGAAGAAAATGAGTTTTCCCGAAAGAAACCTTGAGCTTCCAGTTCCTAGTTGGAAGCTCACTCTGCTCTGCTCTATATCTAAACTGAAAGTCAAGGGGAGCACTAGCCTCGAAGTAATGCCCTGATTATCCTGGCAAAACGGGAGGCGTGCAGCAGCTCCATGAGGCCTTCATCGCTGTTCTCTTTTAGTTTCACGGTAGTAAGCTTTCCAAGACTCCTAGAGACCTTACTTCAGCACCCGTTTCGGTATCCGAAAACTGCCTAGAGCCAGGAAGCTCTGCTCCTGCGTGTATGCTGCATACCAACTTACTATTTGGAGACTGAGGGCACAAGGCTTCTTTGCCCATTTGGAAAGCTCCGTTCATGCGGCCTCCTTTATACCTGAAAAGCATTGTTGTTGCCGGGGTTTTAGTCACTGCCTGCATGGTTCTGAGAAGATATTGAGTTTCCCGTAAGAAACCTTGTGCTTCCAGTTCCTAGTTGGAAGCTCACCCTGCTCTGCTCTATACCTAATGTGAAAGTCAACGTGAGCCCTAGCCTCGAAGGAAGGCCCTGATTTGCCTTGCCAAACGGGAGGCGTGGAGCAGCTCCATGAGGCCTTCTTCACTGTTCTGCTTTAGTTTCAAGGTAGATAGCTTTTCAAGACTCCTAGGGACCTTGTTTCAGCACCCGTTTTGCTACCATTATACTGAGTGAGGCCAGGAAGCTCAGGGCCACGTAGGCAACTTCAGCCCCGTAGGCCTTTTGGAACACCCCAGTGTTGGCTAGAGAAAGGCAACACACTGCACCTTTCCTTGGGAGAGCCAGGTTATCTCAGGTCTACGCAGGATTCAGGAACACACTTCGAGACTGTCCGCCAGTAAATGGATGTAACCTCATTCCCCTAGTTGAACTCTATTGAGAAAAACACTCTCTTCTAATCCCTTTTCACCTTTTACACTTAGAGTCACGCATCCTCAAGGAGGTGGTCGGTTTGCATTCCAAGTACAATTTAAGCACAGTTCTTGGTGTAACACTGTAGGTCTTTGACGGATGCACAGGCCCCTAAGTCTCCCTCGTGCATCCTTTGTTTAGGCACTTGGCTGCACGCAGAAAAGCGGTCGTAGAAAAAAGTTGAATCAGGGAAAGCCCCAGTGGGTATCGTGAATCTCTTTTGACTTGTTAGCATCACCATGTACTTATGCTGCGTGTCATTCTGGAAATGGGAAACTGATGCCACAACGCTTGTGTTCCCATTTTGAAAGCTTCATCATGCAGTCTAGAAGACACCTGAAAAGCATTGTTGTTGCTGGGGATTTAGTCACTGCCTGTCGGCTTCTGAGAAGAAAATGAGTTTTCCCGAAAGGACCTTGTGCTTCCAGTTCCTAGTTGGAAGCTCACCCTGCTCTCCTCTATACCAAAAGTGGAAGTCAACGTGAGCACTAACCTAAAAGTAAGGCCCTGATTATCCTTGCAAATCGGGAGGCATGCAGCAGCTCCATGAGGCCTTCTTCGCTGTTCTGCTTTAGTTTAACGGTAGTAAGCTTTCCAAGACTCCTAGGCACCTTGCTTCACCACCCGTTTCGGTATCAGAAAACTGCCTAGAGCCAGGAAGCTCTGGTCCTGCGTGTATGCTGCGTATCAACCTAGAAATTGGAGACTGATGGCACAAGGCTTGTTTTCCCATTAGGAAGGCTCCGTTCACGCGGCCTCCTTTATACCTGAAAAGCATTGTTGTTGCCGGGGATTTAGTCACTGCCTGCCTGCTGCTGCGAAGAAAATGAGTTTTCCCGAAAGAAACCTTGAGCTTCCAGTTCCTAGTTGGAAGCTCACTCTGCTCTGCTCTATATCTAAACTGAAAGTCAAGGGGAGCACTAGCCTCGAAGTAATGCCCTGATTATCCTGGCAAAACGGGAGGCGTGCAGCAGCTCCATGAGGCCTTCATCGCTGTTCTCTTTTAGTTTCACGGTAGTAAGCTTTCCAAGACTCCTAGAGACCTTACTTCAGCACCCGTTTCGGTATCCGAAAACTGCCTAGAGCCAGGAAGCTCTGCTCCTGCGTGTATGCTGCATACCAACTTACTATTTGGAGACTGAGGGCACAAGGCTTCTTTGCCCATTTGGAAAGCTCCGTTCATGCGGCCTCCTTTATACCTGAAAAGCATTGTTGTTGCCGGGGTTTTAGTCACTGCCTGCATGGTTCTGAGAAGATATTGAGTTTTCCCGTAAGAAACCTTGTGCTTCCAGTTCCTAGTAGGAAGCTCACCCTTCTCTGCTCTATAACTAAAGTGAAAGTCAAGGGGAGCACTAGCCTCGAAGTAATGCCCTGATTATCCTGGCAAAACGGGAGGCGTGCAGCAGCTCCATGAGGCCTTCATCGCTGTTCTCTTTTAGTTTCAAGGTAGATAGCTTTTCAAGACTCCTAGAGACCTTACTTCAGCACCCGTTTCGGTATCCGAAAACTGCCTAGAGCCAGGAAGCTCTGCTCCTGCGTGTATGCTGCATACCAACTTACTATTTGGAGACTGAGGGCACAAGGCTTCTTTGCCCATTTGGAAAGCTCCGTTCATGCGGCCTCCTTTATACCTGAAAAGCATTGTTGTTGCCGGGGTTTTAGTCACTGCCTGCATGGTTCTGAGAAGATATTGAGTTTCCCGTAAGAAACCTTGTGCTTCCAGTTCCTAGTTGGAAGCTCACCCTGCTCTGCTCTATACCTAATGTGAAAGTCAACGTGAGCCCTAGCCTCGAAGGAAGGCCCTGATTTGCCTTGCCAAACGGGAGGCGTGGAGCAGCTCCATGAGGCCTTCTTCACTGTTCTGCTTTAGTTTCAAGGTAGATAGCTTTTCAAGACTCCTAGGGACCTTGTATCAGCACCCGTTTTGCTACCATTATACTGAGTGAGGCCAGGAAGCTCAGGGCCACGTAGGCAACTTCAGCCCCGTAGGCCTTTTGGAACACCCCAGTGTTGGCTAGAGAAAGGCAACACACTGCACCTTTCCTTGGGAGAGCCAGGTTATCTCAGGTCTACGCAGGATTCAGGAACACACTTCGAGACTGTCCGCCAGTAAATGGATGTAACCTCATTCCCCTAGTTGAACTCTATTGAGAAAAACACTCTCTTCTAATCCCTTTTCACCTTTTACACTTAGAGTCACGCATCCTCAAGGAGGTGGTCGGTTTGCATTCCAAGTACAATTTAAGCACAGTTCTTGGTGTAACACTGTAGGTCTTTGACGGATGCACAGGCCCCTAAGTCTCCCTCGTGCATCCTTTGTTTAGGCACTTGGCTGCACGCAGAAAAGCGGTCGTAGAAAAAAGTTGAATCAGGGAAAGCCCCAGTGGGTATCGTGAATCTCTTTTGACTTGTTAGCATCACCATGTACTTATGCTGCGTGTCATTCTGGAAATGGGAAACTGATGCCACAACGCTTGTGTTCCCATTTTGAAAGCTTCATCATGCAGTCTAGAAGACACCTGAAAAGCATTGTTGTTGCTGGGGATTTAGTCACTGCCTGTCGGCTTCTGAGAAGAAAATGAGTTTTCCCGAAATGGGAAACTGACGCCACAACGCTTGTGTTCCCATTTTGAAAGCTTCATCATGCAGTCTAGAAGACACCTGAAAAGCATTGTTGTTGCTGGGGATTTAGTCACTGCCTGTCGGCTTCTGAGAAGAAAATGAGTTTTCCCGAAAGGACCTTGTGCTTCCAGTTCCTAGTTGGAAGCTCACCCTGCTCTCCTCTATACCAAAAGTGGAAGTCAACGTGAGCACTAACCTAAAAGTAAGGCCCTGATTATCCTTGCAAATCGGGAGGCATGCAGCAGCTCCATGAGGCCTTCCTCGCTGTTCTGCTTTAGTTGAATGGTAGTAAGCTTTCCAAGACTCCTAGGCACCTTGCTTCACCACCCGTTTCGGTATCAGAAAACTGCCTAGAGCCAGGAAGCTCTGGTGCTGCGTTTATGCTGCGTATCAACCTAGAAATTGGAGACTGATGGCACAAGGCTTGTTTTCCCATTAGGAAGGCTCCGTTCACGCGGCCTCCTTTATACCTGAAAAGCATTGTTGTTGCCAGGGATTTAGTCACTGCCTGCCTGCTGCTGCGAAGAAAATGAGTTTTCCCGAAAGAAACCTTGTGCTTCCAGTTCCTAGTTGGAAGCTCACTCTGCTCTGCTCTATAACTAAAGTGAAAGTCAAGGGGAGCACTATCCTCGAAGTAATGCCCTGATTATCCTGGCAAAACGGGAGGTGTGCAGCAGCTCCATGAGGCCTTCATCGCTGTTCTCTTTTAGTTTCACGGTAGTAAGCTTTCCAAGACTCCTAGAGACCTTACTTCAGCACCCGTTTGGGTATCCGAAAACTGCCTAGAGCCAGGAAGCTCTGCTCCTGCGTGTATGCTGCATACCAACTTACTATTTGGAGACTGAGGGCACAAGGCTTCTTTGCCCATTTGGAAAGCTCCGTTCATGCGGCCTCCTTTATACCTGAAAAGCATTGTTGTTGCCGGGGTTTTAGTCACTGCCTGCATGGTTCTGAGAAGATATTGAGTTTCCCGTAAGAAACCTTGTGCTTCCAGTTCCTAGTTGGAAGCTCACCCTGCTCTGCTCTATACCTAATGTGAAAGTCAACGTGAGCCCTAGCCTCGAAGGAAGGCCCTGATTTGCCTTGCCAAACGGGAGGCGTGGAGCAGCTCCATGAGGCCTTCTTCACTGTTCTGCTTTAGTTTCAAGGTAGATAGCTTTTCAAGACTCCTAGGGACCTTGTATCAGCACCCGTTTTGCTACCATTATACTGAGTGAGGCCAGGAAGCTCAGGGCCACGTAGGCAACTTCAGCCCCGTAGGCCTTTTGGAACACCCCAGTGTTGGCTAGAGAAAGGCAACACACTGCACCTTTCCTTGGGAGAGCCAGGTTATCTCAGGTCTACGCAGGATTCAGGAACACACTTCGAGACTGTCCGCCAGTAAATGGATGTAACCTCATTCCCCTAGTTGAACTCTATTGAGAAAAACACTCTCTTCTAATCCCTTTTCACCTTTTACACTTAGAGTCACGCATCCTCAAGGAGGTGGTCGGTTTGCATTCCAAGTACAATTTAAGCACAGTTCTTGGTGTAACACTGTAGGTCTTTGACGGATGCACAGGCCCCTAAGTCTCCCTCGTGCATCCTTTGTTTAGGCACTTGGCTGCACGCAGAAAAGCGGTCGTAGAAAAAAGTTGAATCAGGGAAAGCCCCAGTGGGTATCGTGAATCTCTTTTGACTTGTTAGCATCACCATGTACTTATGCTGCGTGTCATTCTGGAAATGGGAAACTGATGCCACAACGCTTGTGTTCCCATTTTGAAAGCTTCATCATGCAGTCTAGAAGATACCTGAAAAGCATTGTTGTTGCTGGGGATTTAGTCACTGCCTGTCGGCTTCTGAGAAGAAAATGAGTTTTCCCGAAAGGACCTTGTGCTTCCAGTTCCTAGTTGGAAGCTCACCCTGCTCTCCTCTATACCAAAAGTGGAAGTCAACGTGAGCACTAACCTAAAAGTAAGGCCCTGATTATCCTTGCAAATCGGGAGGCATGCAGCAGCTCCATGAGGCCTTCCTCGCTGTTCTGATTTAGTTTAACGGTAGTAAGCTTTCCAAGACTCCTAGGCACCTTGCTTCACCACCCGTTTCGGTATCAGAAAACTGCCTAGAGCCAGGAAGCTCTGGTCCTGCGTGTATGCTGCGTATCAACCTAGAAATTGGAGACTGATGGCACAAGGCTTGTTTTCCCATTAGGAAGGCTCCGTTCATGCGGCCTCCTTTATACCTGAAAAGCATTGTTGTTGCCGGGGATTTAGTCACTGCCTGCCTGCTGCTGCGAAGAAAATGAGTTTTCCCGAAAGAAACCTTGAGCTTCCAGTTCCTAGTTGGAAGCTCACTCTGCTCTGCTCTATATCTAAACTGAAAGTCAAGGGGAGCACTAGCCTCGAAGTAATGCCCTGATTATCCTGGCAAAACGGGAGGCGTGCAGCAGCTCCATGAGGCCTTCATCGCTGTTCTCTTTTAGTTTCACGGTAGTAAGCTTTCCAAGACTCCTAGAGACCTTACTTCAGCACCCGTTTCGGTATCCGAAAACTGCCTAGAGCCAGGAAGCTCTGCTCCTGCGTGTATGCTGCATACCAACTTACTATTTGGAGACTGAGGGCACAAGGCTTCTTTGCCCATTTGGAAAGCTCCGTTCATGCGGCCTCCTTTATACCTGAAAAGCATTGTTGTTGCCGGGGTTTTAGTCACTGCCTGCATGGTTCTGAGAAGATATTGAGTTTCCCGTAAGAAACCTTGTGCTTCCAGTTCCTAGTTGGAAGCTCACCCTGCTCTGCTCTATACCTAATGTGAAAGTCAACGTGAGCCCTAGCCTCGAAGGAAGGCCCTGATTTGCCTTGCCAAACGGGAGGCGTGGAGCAGCTCCATGAGGCCTTCTTCACTGTTCTGCTTTAGTTTCAAGGTAGATAGCTTTTCAAGACTCCTAGGGACCTTGTATCAGCACCCGTTTTGCTACCATTATACTGAGTGAGGCCAGGAAGCTCAGGGCCACGTAGGCAACTTCAGCCCCGTAGGCCTTTTGGAACACCCCAGTGTTGGCTAGAGAAAGGCAACACACTGCACCTTTCCTTGGGAGAGCCAGGTTATCTCAGGTCTACGCAGGATTCAGGAACACACTTCGAGACTGTCCGCCAGTAAATGGATGTAACCTCATTCCCCTAGTTGAACTCTATTGAGAAAAACACTCTCTTCTAATCCCTTTTCACCTTTTACACTTAGAGTCACGCATCCTCAAGGAGGTGGTCGGTTTGCATTCCAAGTACAATTTAAGCACAGTTCTTGGTGTAACACTGTAGGTCTTTGACGGATGCACAGGCCCCTAAGTCTCCCTCGTGCATCCTTTGTTTAGGCACTTGGCTGCACGCAGAAAAGCGGTCGTAGAAAAAAGTTGAATCAGGGAAAGCCCCAGTGGGTATCGTGAATCTCTTTTGACTTGTTAGCATCACCATGTACTTATGCTGCGTGTCATTCTGGAAATGGGAAACTGATGCCACAACGCTTGTGTTCCCATTTTGAAAGCTTCATCATGCAGTCTAGAAGACACCTGAAAAGCATTGTTGTTGCTGGGGATTTAGTCACTGCCTGTCGGCTTCTGAGAAGAAAATGAGTTTTCCCGAAAGGACCTTGTGCTTCCAGTTCCTAGTTGGAAGCTCACCCTGCTCTCCTCTATACCAAAAGTGGAAGTCAACGTGAGCACTAACCTAAAAGTAAGGCCCTGATTATCCTTGCAAATCGGGAGGCATGCAGCAGCTCCATGAGGCCTTCCTCGCTGTTCTGCTTTAGTTGAATGGTAGTAAGCTTTCCAAGACTCCTAGGCACCTTGCTTCACCACCCGTTTCGGTATCAGAAAACTGCCTAGAGCCAGGAAGCTCTGGTGCTGCGTTTATGCTGCGTATCAACCTAGAAATTGGAGACTGATGGCACAAGGCTTGTTTTCCCATTAGGAAGGCTCCGTTCACGCGGCCTCCTTTATACCTGAAAAGCATTGTTGTTGCCAGGGATTTAGTCACTGCCTGCCTGCTGCTGCGAAGAAAATGAGTTTTCCCGAAAGAAACCTTGTGCTTCCAGTTCCTAGTTGGAAGCTCACTCTGCTCTGCTCTATAACTAAAGTGAAAGTCAAGGGGAGCACTATCCTCGAAGTAATGCCCTGATTATCCTGGCAAAACGGGAGGTGTGCAGCAGCTCCATGAGGCCTTCATCGCTGTTCTCTTTTAGTTTCACGGTAGTAAGCTTTCCAAGACTCCTAGAGACCTTACTTCAGCACCCGTTTGGGTATCCGAAAACTGCCTAGAGCCAGGAAGCTCTGCTCCTGCGTGTATGCTGCATACCAACTTACTATTTGGAGACTGAGGGCACAAGGCTTCTTTGCCCATTTGGAAAGCTCCGTTCATGCGGCCTCCTTTATACCTGAAAAGCATTGTTGTTGCCGGGGTTTTAGTCACTGCCTGCATGGTTCTGAGAAGATATTGAGTTTCCCGTAAGAAACCTTGTGCTTCCAGTTCCTAGTTGGAAGCTCACCCTGCTCTGCTCTATACCTAATGTGAAAGTCAACGTGAGCCCTAGCCTCGAAGGAAGGCCCTGATTTGCCTTGCCAAACGGGAGGCGTGGAGCAGCTCCATGAGGCCTTCTTCACTGTTCTGCTTTAGTTTCAAGGTAGATAGCTTTTCAAGACTCCTAGGGACCTTGTATCAGCACCCGTTTTGCTACCATTATACTGAGTGAGGCCAGGAAGCTCAGGGCCACGTAGGCAACTTCAGCCCCGTAGGCCTTTTGGAACACCCCAGTGTTGGCTAGAGAAAGGCAACACACTGCACCTTTCCTTGGGAGAGCCAGGTTATCTCAGGTCTACGCAGGATTCAGGAACACACTTCGAGACTGTCCGCCAGTAAATGGATGTAACCTCATTCCCCTAGTTGAACTCTATTGAGAAAAACACTCTCTTCTAATCCCTTTTCACCTTTTACACTTAGAGTCACGCATCCTCAAGGAGGTGGTCGGTTTGCATTCCAAGTACAATTTAAGCACAGTTCTTGGTGTAACACTGTAGGTCTTTGACGGATGCACAGGCCCCTAAGTCTCCCTCGTGCATCCTTTGTTTAGGCACTTGGCTGCACGCAGAAAAGCGGTCGTAGAAAAAAGTTGAATCAGGGAAAGCCCCAGTGGGTATCGTGAATCTCTTTTGACTTGTTAGCATCACCATGTACTTATGCTGCGTGTCATTCTGGAAATGGGAAACTGATGCCACAACGCTTGTGTTCCCATTTTGAAAGCTTCATCATGCAGTCTAGAAGATACCTGAAAAGCATTGTTGTTGCTGGGGATTTAGTCACTGCCTGTCGGCTTCTGAGAAGAAAATGAGTTTTCCCGAAAGGACCTTGTGCTTCCAGTTCCTAGTTGGAAGCTCACCCTGCTTTCCTCTATACCAAAAGTGGAAGTCAACGTGAGCACTAACCTAAAAGTAAGGCCCTGATTATCCTTGCAAATCGGGAGGCATGCAGCAGCTCCATGAGGCCTTCCTCGCTGTTCTGATTTAGTTTAACGGTAGTAAGCTTTCCAAGACTCCTAGGCACCTTGCTTCACCACCCGTTTCGGTATCAGAAAACTGCCTAGAGCCAGGAAGCTCTGGTCCTGCGTGTATGCTGCGTATCAACCTAGAAATTGGAGACTGATGGCACAAGGCTTGTTTTCCCATTAGGAAGGCTCCGTTCACGCGGCCTCCTTTATACCTGAAAAGCATTGTTGTTGCCGGGGATTTAGTCACTGCCTGCCTGCTGCTGCGAAGAAAATGAGTTTTCCCGAAAGAAACCTTGAGCTTCCAGTTCCTAGTTGGAAGCTCACTCTGCTCTGCTCTATATCTAAACTGAAAGTCAAGGGGAGCACTAGCCTCGAAGTAATGCCCTGATTATCCTGGCAAAACGGGAGGCGTGCAGCAGCTCCATGAGGCCTTCATCGCTGTTCTCTTTTAGTTTCACGGTAGTAAGCTTTCCAAGACTCCTAGAGACCTTACTTCAGCACCCGTTTCGGTATCCGAAAACTGCCTAGAGCCAGGAAGCTCTGCTCCTGCGTGTATGCTGCATACCAACTTACTATTTGGAGACTGAGGGCACAAGGCTTCTTTGCCCATTTGGAAAGCTCCGTTCATGCGGCCTCCTTTATACCTGAAAAGCATTGTTGTTGCCGGGGTTTTAGTCACTGCCTGCATGGTTCTGAGAAGATATTGAGTTTCCCGTAAGAAACCTTGTGCTTCCAGTTCCTAGTTGGAAGCTCACCCTGCTCTGCTCTATACCTAATGTGAAAGTCAACGTGAGCCCTAGCCTCGAAGGAAGGCCCTGATTTGCCTTGCCAAACGGGAGGCGTGGAGCAGCTCCATGAGGCCTTCTTCACTGTTCTGCTTTAGTTTCAAGGTAGATAGCTTTTCAAGACTCCTAGGGACCTTGTTTCAGCACCCGTTTTGCTACCATTATACTGAGTGAGGCCAGGAAGCTCAGGGCCACGTAGGCAACTTCAGCCCCGTAGGCCTTTTGGAACACCCCAGTGTTGGCTAGAGAAAGGCAACACACTGCACCTTTCCTTGGGAGAGCCAGGTTATCTCAGGTCTACGCAGGATTCAGGAACACACTTCGAGACTGTCCGCCAGTAAATGGATGTAACCTCATTCCCCTAGTTGAACTCTATTGAGAAAAACACTCTCTTCTAATCCCTTTTCACCTTTTACACTTAGAGTCACGCATCCTCAAGGAGGTGGTCGGTTTGCATTCCAAGTACAATTTAAGCACAGTTCTTGGTGTAACACTGTAGGTCTTTGACGGATGCACAGGCCCCTAAGTCTCCCTCGTGCATCCTTTGTTTAGGCACTTGGCTGCACGCAGAAAAGCGGTCGTAGAAAAAAGTTGAATCAGGGAAAGCCCCAGTGGGTATCGTGAATCTCTTTTGACTTGTTAGCATCACCATGTACTTATGCTGCGTGTCATTCTGGAAATGGGAAACTGATGCCACAACGCTTGTGTTCCCATTTTGAAAGCTTCATCATGCAGTCTAGAAGACACCTGAAAAGCATTGTTGTTGCTGGGGATTTAGTCACTGCCTGTCGGCTTCTGAGAAGAAAATGAGTTTTCCCGAAAGGACCTTGTGCTTCCAGTTCCTAGTTGGAAGCTCACCCTGCTCTCCTCTATACCAAAAGTGGAAGTCAACGTGAGCACTAACCTAAAAGTAAGGCCCTGATTATCCTTGCAAATCGGGAGGCATGCAGCAGCTCCATGAGGCCTTCTTCGCTGTTCTGCTTTAGTTTAACGGTAGTAAGCTTTCCAAGACTCCTAGGCACCTTGCTTCACCACCCGTTTCGGTATCAGAAAACTGCCTAGAGCCAGGAAGCTCTGGTCCTGCGTGTATGCTGCGTATCAACCTAGAAATTGGAGACTGATGGCACAAGGCTTGTTTTCCCATTAGGAAGGCTCCGTTCACGCGGCCTCCTTTATACCTGAAAAGCATTGTTGTTGCCGGGGATTTAGTCACTGCCTGCCTGCTGCTGCGAAGAAAATGAGTTTTCCCGAAAGAAACCTTGAGCTTCCAGTTCCTAGTTGGAAGCTCACTCTGCTCTGCTCTATATCTAAACTGAAAGTCAAGGGGAGCACTAGCCTCGAAGTAATGCCCTGATTATCCTGGCAAAACGGGAGGCGTGCAGCAGCTCCATGAGGCCTTCATCGCTGTTCTCTTTTAGTTTCACGGTAGTAAGCTTTCCAAGACTCCTAGAGACCTTACTTCAGCACCCGTTTCGGTATCCGAAAACTGCCTAGAGCCAGGAAGCTCTGCTCCTGCGTGTATGCTGCATACCAACTTACTATTTGGAGACTGAGGGCACAAGGCTTCTTTGCCCATTTGGAAAGCTCCGTTCATGCGGCCTCCTTTATACCTGAAAAGCATTGTTGTTGCCGGGGTTTTAGTCACTGCCTGCATGGTTCTGAGAAGATATTGAGTTTTCCCGTAAGAAACCTTGTGCTTCCAGTTCCTAGTAGGAAGCTCACCCTTCTCTGCTCTATAACTAAAGTGAAAGTCAAGGGGAGCACTAGCCTCGAAGTAATGCCCTGATTATCCTGGCAAAACGGGAGGCGTGCAGCAGCTCCATGAGGCCTTCATCGCTGTTCTCTTTTAGTTTCAAGGTAGATAGCTTTTCAAGACTCCTAGAGACCTTACTTCAGCACCCGTTTCGGTATCCGAAAACTGCCTAGAGCCAGGAAGCTCTGCTCCTGCGTGTATGCTGCATACCAACTTACTATTTGGAGACTGAGGGCACAAGGCTTCTTTGCCCATTTGGAAAGCTCCGTTCATGCGGCCTCCTTTATACCTGAAAAGCATTGTTGTTGCCGGGGTTTTAGTCACTGCCTGCATGGTTCTGAGAAGATATTGAGTTTCCCGTAAGAAACCTTGTGCTTCCAGTTCCTAGTTGGAAGCTCACCCTGCTCTGCTCTATACCTAATGTGAAAGTCAACGTGAGCCCTAGCCTCGAAGGAAGGCCCTGATTTGCCTTGCCAAACGGGAGGCGTGGAGCAGCTCCATGAGGCCTTCTTCACTGTTCTGCTTTAGTTTCAAGGTAGATAGCTTTTCAAGACTCCTAGGGACCTTGTATCAGCACCCGTTTTGCTACCATTATACTGAGTGAGGCCAGGAAGCTCAGGGCCACGTAGGCAACTTCAGCCCCGTAGGCCTTTTGGAACACCCCAGTGTTGGCTAGAGAAAGGCAACACACTGCACCTTTCCTTGGGAGAGCCAGGTTATCTCAGGTCTACGCAGGATTCAGGAACACACTTCGAGACTGTCCGCCAGTAAATGGATGTAACCTCATTCCCCTAGTTGAACTCTATTGAGAAAAACACTCTCTTCTAATCCCTTTTCACCTTTTACACTTAGAGTCACGCATCCTCAAGGAGGTGGTCGGTTTGCATTCCAAGTACAATTTAAGCACAGTTCTTGGTGTAACACTGTAGGTCTTTGACGGATGCACAGGCCCCTAAGTCTCCCTCGTGCATCCTTTGTTTAGGCACTTGGCTGCACGCAGAAAAGCGGTCGTAGAAAAAAGTTGAATCAGGGAAAGCCCCAGTGGGTATCGTGAATCTCTTTTGACTTGTTAGCATCACCATGTACTTATGCTGCGTGTCATTCTGGAAATGGGAAACTGATGCCACAACGCTTGTGTTCCCATTTTGAAAGCTTCATCATGCAGTCTAGAAGACACCTGAAAAGCATTGTTGTTGCTGGGGATTTAGTCACTGCCTGTCGGCTTCTGAGAAGAAAATGAGTTTTCCCGAAATGGGAAACTGACGCCACAACGCTTGTGTTCCCATTTTGAAAGCTTCATCATGCAGTCTAGAAGACACCTGAAAAGCATTGTTGTTGCTGGGGATTTAGTCACTGCCTGTCGGCTTCTGAGAAGAAAATGAGTTTTCCCGAAAGGACCTTGTGCTTCCAGTTCCTAGTTGGAAGCTCACCCTGCTCTCCTCTATACCAAAAGTGGAAGTCAACGTGAGCACTAACCTAAAAGTAAGGCCCTGATTATCCTTGCAAATCGGGAGGCATGCAGCAGCTCCATGAGGCCTTCCTCGCTGTTCTGCTTTAGTTGAATGGTAGTAAGCTTTCCAAGACTCCTAGGCACCTTGCTTCACCACCCGTTTCGGTATCAGAAAACTGCCTAGAGCCAGGAAGCTCTGGTGCTGCGTTTATGCTGCGTATCAACCTAGAAATTGGAGACTGATGGCACAAGGCTTGTTTTCCCATTAGGAAGGCTCCGTTCACGCGGCCTCCTTTATACCTGAAAAGCATTGTTGTTGCCAGGGATTTAGTCACTGCCTGCCTGCTGCTGCGAAGAAAATGAGTTTTCCCGAAAGAAACCTTGTGCTTCCAGTTCCTAGTTGGAAGCTCACTCTGCTCTGCTCTATAACTAAAGTGAAAGTCAAGGGGAGCACTATCCTCGAAGTAATGCCCTGATTATCCTGGCAAAACGGGAGGTGTGCAGCAGCTCCATGAGGCCTTCATCGCTGTTCTCTTTTAGTTTCACGGTAGTAAGCTTTCCAAGACTCCTAGAGACCTTACTTCAGCACCCGTTTGGGTATCCGAAAACTGCCTAGAGCCAGGAAGCTCTGCTCCTGCGTGTATGCTGCATACCAACTTACTATTTGGAGACTGAGGGCACAAGGCTTCTTTGCCCATTTGGAAAGCTCCGTTCATGCGGCCTCCTTTATACCTGAAAAGCATTGTTGTTGCCGGGGTTTTAGTCACTGCCTGCATGGTTCTGAGAAGATATTGAGTTTCCCGTAAGAAACCTTGTGCTTCCAGTTCCTAGTTGGAAGCTCACCCTGCTCTGCTCTATACCTAATGTGAAAGTCAACGTGAGCCCTAGCCTCGAAGGAAGGCCCTGATTTGCCTTGCCAAACGGGAGGCGTGGAGCAGCTCCATGAGGCCTTCTTCACTGTTCTGCTTTAGTTTCAAGGTAGATAGCTTTTCAAGACTCCTAGGGACCTTGTATCAGCACCCGTTTTGCTACCATTATACTGAGTGAGGCCAGGAAGCTCAGGGCCACGTAGGCAACTTCAGCCCCGTAGGCCTTTTGGAACACCCCAGTGTTGGCTAGAGAAAGGCAACACACTGCACCTTTCCTTGGGAGAGCCAGGTTATCTCAGGTCTACGCAGGATTCAGGAACACACTTCGAGACTGTCCGCCAGTAAATGGATGTAACCTCATTCCCCTAGTTGAACTCTATTGAGAAAAACACTCTCTTCTAATCCCTTTTCACCTTTTACACTTAGAGTCACGCATCCTCAAGGAGGTGGTCGGTTTGCATTCCAAGTACAATTTAAGCACAGTTCTTGGTGTAACACTGTAGGTCTTTGACGGATGCACAGGCCCCTAAGTCTCCCTCGTGCATCCTTTGTTTAGGCACTTGGCTGCACGCAGAAAAGCGGTCGTAGAAAAAAGTTGAATCAGGGAAAGCCCCAGTGGGTATCGTGAATCTCTTTTGACTTGTTAGCATCACCATGTACTTATGCTGCGTGTCATTCTGGAAATGGGAAACTGATGCCACAACGCTTGTGTTCCCATTTTGAAAGCTTCATCATGCAGTCTAGAAGATACCTGAAAAGCATTGTTGTTGCTGGGGATTTAGTCACTGCCTGTCGGCTTCTGAGAAGAAAATGAGTTTTCCCGAAAGGACCTTGTGCTTCCAGTTCCTAGTTGGAAGCTCACCCTGCTCTCCTCTATACCAAAAGTGGAAGTCAACGTGAGCACTAACCTAAAAGTAAGGCCCTGATTATCCTTGCAAATCGGGAGGCATGCAGCAGCTCCATGAGGCCTTCCTCGCTGTTCTGATTTAGTTTAACGGTAGTAAGCTTTCCAAGACTCCTAGGCACCTTGCTTCACCACCCGTTTCGGTATCAGAAAACTGCCTAGAGCCAGGAAGCTCTGGTCCTGCGTGTATGCTGCGTATCAACCTAGAAATTGGAGACTGATGGCACAAGGCTTGTTTTCCCATTAGGAAGGCTCCGTTCATGCGGCCTCCTTTATACCTGAAAAGCATTGTTGTTGCCGGGGATTTAGTCACTGCCTGCCTGCTGCTGCGAAGAAAATGAGTTTTCCCGAAAGAAACCTTGAGCTTCCAGTTCCTAGTTGGAAGCTCACTCTGCTCTGCTCTATATCTAAACTGAAAGTCAAGGGGAGCACTAGCCTCGAAGTAATGCCCTGATTATCCTGGCAAAACGGGAGGCGTGCAGCAGCTCCATGAGGCCTTCATCGCTGTTCTCTTTTAGTTTCACGGTAGTAAGCTTTCCAAGACTCCTAGAGACCTTACTTCAGCACCCGTTTCGGTATCCGAAAACTGCCTAGAGCCAGGAAGCTCTGCTCCTGCGTGTATGCTGCATACCAACTTACTATTTGGAGACTGAGGGCACAAGGCTTCTTTGCCCATTTGGAAAGCTCCGTTCATGCGGCCTCCTTTATACCTGAAAAGCATTGTTGTTGCCGGGGTTTTAGTCACTGCCTGCATGGTTCTGAGAAGATATTGAGTTTCCCGTAAGAAACCTTGTGCTTCCAGTTCCTAGTTGGAAGCTCACCCTGCTCTGCTCTATACCTAATGTGAAAGTCAACGTGAGCCCTAGCCTCGAAGGAAGGCCCTGATTTGCCTTGCCAAACGGGAGGCGTGGAGCAGCTCCATGAGGCCTTCTTCACTGTTCTGCTTTAGTTTCAAGGTAGATAGCTTTTCAAGACTCCTAGGGACCTTGTATCAGCACCCGTTTTGCTACCATTATACTGAGTGAGGCCAGGAAGCTCAGGGCCACGTAGGCAACTTCAGCCCCGTAGGCCTTTTGGAACACCCCAGTGTTGGCTAGAGAAAGGCAACACACTGCACCTTTCCTTGGGAGAGCCAGGTTATCTCAGGTCTACGCAGGATTCAGGAACACACTTCGAGACTGTCCGCCAGTAAATGGATGTAACCTCATTCCCCTAGTTGAACTCTATTGAGAAAAACACTCTCTTCTAATCCCTTTTCACCTTTTACACTTAGAGTCACGCATCCTCAAGGAGGTGGTCGGTTTGCATTCCAAGTACAATTTAAGCACAGTTCTTGGTGTAACACTGTAGGTCTTTGACGGATGCACAGGCCCCTAAGTCTCCCTCGTGCATCCTTTGTTTAGGCACTTGGCTGCACGCAGAAAAGCGGTCGTAGAAAAAAGTTGAATCAGGGAAAGCCCCAGTGGGTATCGTGAATCTCTTTTGACTTGTTAGCATCACCATGTACTTATGCTGCGTGTCATTCTGGAAATGGGAAACTGATGCCACAACGCTTGTGTTCCCATTTTGAAAGCTTCATCATGCAGTCTAGAAGACACCTGAAAAGCATTGTTGTTGCTGGGGATTTAGTCACTGCCTGTCGGCTTCTGAGAAGAAAATGAGTTTTCCCGAAAGGACCTTGTGCTTCCAGTTCCTAGTTGGAAGCTCACCCTGCTCTCCTCTATACCAAAAGTGGAAGTCAACGTGAGCACTAACCTAAAAGTAAGGCCCTGATTATCCTTGCAAATCGGGAGGCATGCAGCAGCTCCATGAGGCCTTCCTCGCTGTTCTGCTTTAGTTGAATGGTAGTAAGCTTTCCAAGACTCCTAGGCACCTTGCTTCACCACCCGTTTCGGTATCAGAAAACTGCCTAGAGCCAGGAAGCTCTGGTGCTGCGTTTATGCTGCGTATCAACCTAGAAATTGGAGACTGATGGCACAAGGCTTGTTTTCCCATTAGGAAGGCTCCGTTCACGCGGCCTCCTTTATACCTGAAAAGCATTGTTGTTGCCAGGGATTTAGTCACTGCCTGCCTGCTGCTGCGAAGAAAATGAGTTTTCCCGAAAGAAACCTTGTGCTTCCAGTTCCTAGTTGGAAGCTCACTCTGCTCTGCTCTATAACTAAAGTGAAAGTCAAGGGGAGCACTATCCTCGAAGTAATGCCCTGATTATCCTGGCAAAACGGGAGGTGTGCAGCAGCTCCATGAGGCCTTCATCGCTGTTCTCTTTTAGTTTCACGGTAGTAAGCTTTCCAAGACTCCTAGAGACCTTACTTCAGCACCCGTTTGGGTATCCGAAAACTGCCTAGAGCCAGGAAGCTCTGCTCCTGCGTGTATGCTGCATACCAACTTACTATTTGGAGACTGAGGGCACAAGGCTTCTTTGCCCATTTGGAAAGCTCCGTTCATGCGGCCTCCTTTATACCTGAAAAGCATTGTTGTTGCCGGGGTTTTAGTCACTGCCTGCATGGTTCTGAGAAGATATTGAGTTTCCCGTAAGAAACCTTGTGCTTCCAGTTCCTAGTTGGAAGCTCACCCTGCTCTGCTCTATACCTAATGTGAAAGTCAACGTGAGCCCTAGCCTCGAAGGAAGGCCCTGATTTGCCTTGCCAAACGGGAGGCGTGGAGCAGCTCCATGAGGCCTTCTTCACTGTTCTGCTTTAGTTTCAAGGTAGATAGCTTTTCAAGACTCCTAGGGACCTTGTATCAGCACCCGTTTTGCTACCATTATACTGAGTGAGGCCAGGAAGCTCAGGGCCACGTAGGCAACTTCAGCCCCGTAGGCCTTTTGGAACACCCCAGTGTTGGCTAGAGAAAGGCAACACACTGCACCTTTCCTTGGGAGAGCCAGGTTATCTCAGGTCTACGCAGGATTCAGGAACACACTTCGAGACTGTCCGCCAGTAAATGGATGTAACCTCATTCCCCTAGTTGAACTCTATTGAGAAAAACACTCTCTTCTAATCCCTTTTCACCTTTTACACTTAGAGTCACGCATCCTCAAGGAGGTGGTCGGTTTGCATTCCAAGTACAATTTAAGCACAGTTCTTGGTGTAACACTGTAGGTCTTTGACGGATGCACAGGCCCCTAAGTCTCCCTCGTGCATCCTTTGTTTAGGCACTTGGCTGCACGCAGAAAAGCGGTCGTAGAAAAAAGTTGAATCAGGGAAAGCCCCAGTGGGTATCGTGAATCTCTTTTGACTTGTTAGCATCACCATGTACTTATGCTGCGTGTCATTCTGGAAATGGGAAACTGATGCCACAACGCTTGTGTTCCCATTTTGAAAGCTTCATCATGCAGTCTAGAAGACACCTGAAAAGCATTGTTGTTGCTGGGGATTTAGTCACTGCCTGTCGGCTTCTGAGAAGAAAATGAGTTTTCCCGAAAGGACCTTGTGCTTCCAGTTCCTAGTTGGAAGCTCACCCTGCTCTCCTCTATACCAAAAGTGGAAGTCAACGTGAGCACTAACCTAAAAGTAAGGCCCTGATTATCCTTGCAAATCGGGAGGCATGCAGCAGCTCCATGAGGCCTTCTTCGCTGTTCTGCTTTAGTTTAACGGTAGTAAGCTTTCCAAGACTCCTAGGCACCTTGCTTCACCACCCGTTTCGGTATCAGAAAACTGCCTAGAGCCAGGAAGCTCTGGTCCTGCGTGTATGCTGCGTATCAACCTAGAAATTGGAGACTGATGGCACAAGGCTTGTTTTCCCATTAGGAAGGCTCCGTTCACGCGGCCTCCTTTATACCTGAAAAGCATTGTTGTTGCCAGGGATTTAGTCACTGCCTGCCTGCTGCTGCGAAGAAAATGAGTTTTCCCGAAAGAAACCTTGAGCTTCCAGTTCCTAGTTGGAAGCTCACTCTGCTCTGCTCTATATCTAAACTGAAAGTCAAGGGGAGCACTAGCCTCGAAGTAATGCCCTGATTATCCTGGCAAAACGGGAGGCGTGCAGCAGCTCCATGAGGCCTTCATCGCTGTTCTCTTTTAGTTTCACGGTAGTAAGCTTTCCAAGACTCCTAGAGACCTTACTTCAGCACCCGTTTCGGTATCCGAAAACTGCCTAGAGCCAGGAAGCTCTGCTCCTGCGTGTATGCTGCATACCAACTTACTATTTGGAGACTGAGGGCACAAGGCTTCTTTGCCCATTTGGAAAGCTCCGTTCATGCGGCCTCCTTTATACCTGAAAAGCATTGTTGTTGCCGGGGTTTTAGTCACTGCCTGCATGGTTCTGAGAAGATATTGAGTTTCCCGTAAGAAACCTTGTGCTTCCAGTTCCTAGTTGGAAGCTCACCCTGCTCTGCTCTATACCTAATGTGAAAGTCAACGTGAGCCCTAGCCTCGAAGGAAGGCCCTGATTTGCCTTGCCAAACGGGAGGCGTGGAGCAGCTCCATGAGGCCTTCTTCACTGTTCTGCTTTAGTTTCAAGGTAGATAGCTTTTCAAGACTCCTAGGCACCTTGCTTCACCACCCGTTTCGGTATCAGAAAACTGCCTAGAGCCAGGAAGCTCTGGTCCTGCGTGTATGCTGCGTATCAACCTAGAAATTGGAGACTGATGGCACAAGGCTTGTTTTCCCATTAGGAAGGCTCCGTTCATGCGGCCTCCTTTATACCTGAAAAGCATTGTTGTTGCCGGGGATTTAGTCACTGCCTGCCTGCTGCTGCGAAGAAAATGAGTTTTCCCGAAAGAAACCTTGTGCTTCCAGTTCCTAGTTGGAAGCTCACTCTGCTCTGCTCTATATCTAAACTGAAAGTCAAGGGGAGCACTAGCCTCGAAGTAATGCCCTGATTATCCTGGCAAAACGGGAGGCGTGCAGCAGCTCCATGAGGCCTTCATCGCTGTTCTCTTTTAGTTTCACGGTAGTAAGCTTTCCAAGACTCCTAGAGACCTTACTTCAGCACCCGTTTCGGTATCCGAAAACTGCCTAGAGCCAGGAAGCTCTGCTCCTGCGTGTATGCTGCGTATCAACTTACTATTTGGAGACTGAGGGCACAAGGCTTCTTTGCCCATTTGGAAAGCTCCGTTCATGCGGCCTCCTTTATACCTGAAAAGCATTGTTGTTGCCGGGGTTTTAGTCACTGCCTGCATGGTTCTGAGAAGATATTGAGTTTCCCGTAAGAAACCTTGTGCTTCCAGTTCCTAGTTGGAAGCTCACCCTGCTCTGCTCTATACCTAATGTGAAAGTCAACGTGAGCCCTAGCCTCGAAGGAAGGCCCTGATTTGCCTTGCCAAACGGGAGGCGTGGAGCAGCTCCATGAGGCCTTCTTCACTGTTCTGCTTTAGTTTCAAGGTAGATAGCTTTTCAAGACTCCTAGGCACCTTGCTTCACCACCCGTTTCGGTATCAGAAAACTGCCTAGAGCCAGGAAGCTCTGGGTCTGCGTGTATGCTGCGTATCAACCTAGAAATTGGAGACTGATGGCACAAGGCTTGTTTTCCCATTAGGAAGGCTCCGTTCATGCGGCCTCCTTTATACCTGAAAAGCATTGTTGTTGCCGGGGATTTAGTCACTGCCTGCCTGCTGCTGCGAAGATAATGAGTTTTCCCGAAAGAAACCTTGTGCTTCCAGTTCCTAGTTGGAAGCTCACTCTGCTCTGCTCTATATCTAAACTGAAAGTCAAGGGGAGCACTAGCCTCGAAGTAATGCCCTGATTATCCTGGCAAAACGGGAGGCGTGCAGCAGCTCCTTGAGGCCTTCATCGCTGTTCTCTTTTAGTTTCACGGTAGTAAGCTTTCCAAGACTCCTAGAGACCTTACTTCAGCACCCGTTTCGGTATCAGAAAACTGCCTAGAGCCAGGAAGCTCTGGTCCTGCGTGTATGCTGCGTATCAACTTACTATTTGGAGACTGATGGCACAAGGCTTCTTTGCCCATTTGGAAAGCTCCGTTCATGCGGCCTCCTTTATACCTGAAAAGCATTGTTGTTGCCGGGGTTTTAGTCACTGCCTGCATGGTTCTGAGAAGATATTGAGTTTTCCCGTAAGAAACCTTGTGCTTCCAGTTCCTAGTAGGAAGCTCACCCTTCTCTGCTCTATAACTAAAGTGAAAGTCAAGGGGAGCACTAGCCTCGAAGTAATGCCCTGATTATCCTGGCAAAACGGGAGGTGTGCAGCAGCTCCATGAGGCCTTCATCGCTGTTCTCTTTTAGTTTCACGGTAGTAAGCTTTCCAAGACTCCTAGAGACCTTACTTCAGCACCCGTTTCGGTATCCGAAAACTGCCTAGAGCCAGGAAGCTCTGCTCCTGCGTGTATGCTGCATACCAACTTACTATTTGGAGACTGAGGGCACAAGGCTTCTTTGCCCATTTGGAAAGCTCCGTTCATGCGGCCTCCTTTATACCTGAAAAGCATTGTTGTTGCCGGGGTTTTAGTCACTGCCTGCATGGTTCTGAGAAGATTTTGAGTTTCCCGTAAGAAACCTTGTGCTTCCAGTTCCTAGTTGGAAGCTCACCCTGCTCTGCTCTATACCTAATGTGAAAGTCAACGTGAGCCCTAGCCTCGAAGGAAGGCCCTGATTTGCCTTGCCAAACGGGAGGCGTGGAGCAGCTCCATGAGGCCTTCTTCACTGTTCTGCTTTAGTTTCAAGGTAGATAGCTTTTCAAGACTCCTAGGCACCTTGCTTCAGCACCCGTTTTGCTACCATTATACTGAGTGAGGCCAGGAAGCTCAGGGCCACGTAGGCAACTTCAGCCCCGTAGGCCTTTTGGAACACCCCAGTGTTGGCTAGAGAAAGGCAACACACTGCACCTTTCCTTGGGAGAGCCAGGTTATCTCAGGTCTACGCAGGATTCAGGAACACACTTCGAGACTGTCCGCCAGTAAATGGATGTAACCTCATTCCCCTAGTTGAACTCTATTGAGAAAAACACTCTCTTCTAATCCCTTTTCACCTTTTACACTTAGAGTCACGCATCCTCAAGGAGGTGGTCGGTTTGCATTCCAAGTACAATTTAAGCACAGTTCTTGGTGTAACACTGTAGGTCTTTGACGGATGCACAGGCCCCTAAGTCTCCCTCGTGCATCCTTTGTTTAGGCACTTGGCTGCACGCAGAAAAGCGGTCGTAGAAAAAAGTTGAATCAGGGAAAGCCCCAGTGGGTATCGTGAATCTCTTTTGACTTGTTAGCATCACCATGTACTTAGGCTGCGTGTCATTCTGGAAATGGGAAACTGATGCCACAACGCTTGTGTTCCCATTTTGAAAGCTTCATCATGCAGTCTAGAAGACACCTGAAAAGCATTGTTGTTGCTGGGGATTTAGTCACTGCCTGTCGACTTCTGAGAAGAAAATGAGTTTTCCCGAAATGGGAAACTGACGCCACAACGCTTGTGTTCCCATTTTGAAAGCTTCATCATGCAGTCTAGAAGACACCTGAAAAGCATTGTTGTTGCTGGGGATTTAGTCACTGCCTGTCGGCTTCTGAGAAGAAAATGAGTTTTCCCGAAAGGACCTTGTGCTTCCAGTTCCTAGTTGGAAGCTCACCCTGCTCTCCTCTATACCAAAAGTGGAAGTCAACGTGAGCACTAACCTAAAAGTAAGGCCCTGATTATCCTTGCAAATCGGGAGGCATGCAGCAGCTCCATGAGGCCTTCCTCGCTGTTCTGCTTTAGTTGAATGGTAGTAAGCTTTCCAAGACTCCTAGGCACCTTGCTTCACCACCCGTTTCGGTATCAGAAAACTGCCTAGAGCCAGGAAGCTCTGGTGCTGCGTTTATGCTGCGTATCAACCTAGAAATTGGAGACTGATGGCACAAGGCTTGTTTTCCCATTAGGAAGGCTCCGTTCACGCGGCCTCCTTTATACCTGAAAAGCATTGTTGTTGCCAGGGATTTAGTCACTGCCTGCCTGCTGCTGCGAAGAAAATGAGTTTTCCCGAAAGAAACCTTGTGCTTCCAGTTCCTAGTTGGAAGCTCACTCTGCTCTGCTCTATAACTAAAGTGAAAGTCAAGGGGAGCACTATCCTCGAAGTAATGCCCTGATTATCCTGGCAAAACGGGAGGTGTGCAGCAGCTCCATGAGGCCTTCATCGCTGTTCTCTTTTAGTTTCACGGTAGTAAGCTTTCCAAGACTCCTAGAGACCTTACTTCAGCACCCGTTTCGGTATCCGAAAACTGCCTAGAGCCAGGAAGCTCTGCTCCTGCGTGTATGCTGCATACCAACTTACTATTTGGAGACTGAGGGCACAAGGCTTCTTTGCCCATTTGGAAAGCTCCGTTCATGCGGCCTCCTTTATACCTGAAAAGCATTGTTGTTGCCGGGGTTTTAGTCACTGCCTGCATGGTTCTGAGAAGATATTGAGTTTCCCGTAAGAAACCTTGTGCTTCCAGTTCCTAGTTGGAAGCTCACCCTGCTCTGCTCTATACCTAATGTGAAAGTCAACGTGAGCCCTAGCCTCGAAGGAAGGCCCTGATTTGCCTTGCCAAACGGGAGGCGTGGAGCAGCTCCATGAGGCCTTCTTCACTGTTCTGCTTTAGTTTCAAGGTAGATAGCTTTTCAAGACTCCTAGGGACCTTGTATCAGCACCCGTTTTGCTACCATTATACTGAGTGAGGCCAGGAAGCTCAGGGCCACGTAGGCAACTTCAGCCCCGTAGGCCTTTTGGAACACCCCAGTGTTGGCTAGAGAAAGGCAACACACTGCACCTTTCCTTGGGAGAGCCAGGTTATCTCAGGTCTACGCAGGATTCAGGAACACACTTCGAGACTGTCCGCCAGTAAATGGATGTAACCTCATTCCCCTAGTTGAACTCTATTGAGAAAAACACTCTCTTCTAATCCCTTTTCACCTTTTACACTTAGAGTCACGCATCCTCAAGGAGGTGGTCGGTTTGCATTCCAAGTACAATTTAAGCACAGTTCTTGGTGTAACACTGTAGGTCTTTGACGGATGCACAGGCCCCTAAGTCTCCCTCGTGCATCCTTTGTTTAGGCACTTGGCTGCACGCAGAAAAGCGGTCGTAGAAAAAAGTTGAATCAGGGAAAGCCCCAGTGGGTATCGTGAATCTCTTTTGACTTGTTAGCATCACCATGTACTTATGCTGCGTGTCATTCTGGAAATGGGAAACTGATGCCACAACGCTTGTGTTCCCATTTTGAAAGCTTCATCATGCAGTCTAGAAGACACCTGAAAAGCATTGTTGTTGCTGGGGATTTAGTCACTGCCTGTCGGCTTCTGAGAAGAAAATGAGTTTTCCCGAAAGGACCTTGTGCTTCCAGTTCCTAGTTGGAAGCTCACCCTGCTCTCCTCTATACCAAAAGTGGAAGTCAACGTGAGCACTAACCTAAAAGTAAGGCCCTGATTATCCTTGCAAATCGGGAGGCATGCAGCAGCTCCATGAGGCCTTCTTCGCTGTTCTGCTTTAGTTTAACGGTAGTAAGCTTTCCAAGACTCCTAGGCACCTTGCTTCACCACCCGTTTCGGTATCAGAAAACTGCCTAGAGCCAGGAAGCTCTGGTCCTGCGTGTATGCTGCGTATCAACCTAGAAATTGGAGACTGATGGCACAAGGCTTGTTTTCCCATTAGGAAGGCTCCGTTCACGCGGCCTCCTTTATACCTGAAAAGCATTGTTGTTGCCGGGGATTTAGTCACTGCCTGCCTGCTGCTGCGAAGAAAATGAGTTTTCCCGAAAGAAACCTTGAGCTTCCAGTTCCTAGTTGGAAGCTCACTCTGCTCTGCTCTATATCTAAACTGAAAGTCAAGGGGAGCACTAGCCTCGAAGTAATGCCCTGATTATCCTGGCAAAACGGGAGGCGTGCAGCAGCTCCATGAGGCCTTCATCGCTGTTCTCTTTTAGTTTCACGGTAGTAAGCTTTCCAAGACTCCTAGAGACCTTACTTCAGCACCCGTTTCGGTATCCGAAAACTGCCTAGAGCCAGGAAGCTCTGCTCCTGCGTGTATGCTGCATACCAACTTACTATTTGGAGACTGAGGGCACAAGGCTTCTTTGCCCATTTGGAAAGCTCCGTTCATGCGGCCTCCTTTATACCTGAAAAGCATTGTTGTTGCCGGGGTTTTAGTCACTGCCTGCATGGTTCTGAGAAGATATTGAGTTTTCCCGTAAGAAACCTTGTGCTTCCAGTTCCTAGTAGGAAGCTCACCCTTCTCTGCTCTATAACTAAAGTGAAAGTCAAGGGGAGCACTAGCCTCGAAGTAATGCCCTGATTATCCTGGCAAAACGGGAGGCGTGCAGCAGCTCCATGAGGCCTTCATCGCTGTTCTCTTTTAGTTTCAAGGTAGATAGCTTTTCAAGACTCCTAGAGACCTTACTTCAGCACCCGTTTCGGTATCCGAAAACTGCCTAGAGCCAGGAAGCTCTGCTCCTGCGTGTATGCTGCATACCAACTTACTATTTGGAGACTGAGGGCACAAGGCTTCTTTGCCCATTTGGAAAGCTCCGTTCATGCGGCCTCCTTTATACCTGAAAAGCATTGTTGTTGCCGGGGTTTTAGTCACTGCCTGCATGGTTCTGAGAAGATATTGAGTTTCCCGTAAGAAACCTTGTGCTTCCAGTTCCTAGTTGGAAGCTCACCCTGCTCTGCTCTATACCTAATGTGAAAGTCAACGTGAGCCCTAGCCTCGAAGGAAGGCCCTGATTTGCCTTGCCAAACGGGAGGCGTGGAGCAGCTCCATGAGGCCTTCTTCACTGTTCTGCTTTAGTTTCAAGGTAGATAGCTTTTCAAGACTCCTAGGGACCTTGTATCAGCACCCGTTTTGCTACCATTATACTGAGTGAGGCCAGGAAGCTCAAGGCCACGTAGGCAACTTCAGCCCCGTAGGCCTTTTGGAACACCCCAGTGTTGGCTAGAGAAAGGCAACACACTGCACCTTTCCTTGGGAGAGCCAGGTTATCTCAGGTCTACGCAGGATTCAGGAACACACTTCGAGACTGTCCGCCAGTAAATGGATGTAACCTCATTCCCCTAGTTGAACTCTATTGAGAAAAACACTCTCTTCTAATCCCTTTTCACCTTTTACACTTAGAGTCACGCATCCTCAAGGAGGTGGTCGGTTTGCATTCCAAGTACAATTTAAGCACAGTTCTTGGTGTAACACTGTAGGTCTTTGACGGATGCACAGGCCCCTAAGTCTCCCTCGTGCATCCTTTGTTTAGGCACTTGGCTGCACGCAGAAAAGCGGTCGTAGAAAAAAGTTGAATCAGGGAAAGCCCCAGTGGGTATCGTGAATCTCTTTTGACTTGTTAGCATCACCATGTACTTATGCTGCGTGTCATTCTGGAAATGGGAAACTGATGCCACAACGCTTGTGTTCCCATTTTGAAAGCTTCATCATGCAGTCTAGAAGACACCTGAAAAGCATTGTTGTTGCTGGGGATTTAGTCACTGCCTGTCGGCTTCTGAGAAGAAAATGAGTTTTCCCGAAATGGGAAACTGACGCCACAACGCTTGTGTTCCCATTTTGAAAGCTTCATCATGCAGTCTAGAAGACACCTGAAAAGCATTGTTGTTGCTGGGGATTTAGTCACTGCCTGTCGGCTTCTGAGAAGAAAATGAGTTTTCCCGAAAGGACCTTGTGCTTCCAGTTCCTAGTTGGAAGCTCACCCTGCTCTCCTCTATACCAAAAGTGGAAGTCAACGTGAGCACTAACCTAAAAGTAAGGCCCTGATTATCCTTGCAAATCGGGAGGCATGCAGCAGCTCCATGAGGCCTTCCTCGCTGTTCTGCTTTAGTTGAATGGTAGTAAGCTTTCCAAGACTCCTAGGCACCTTGCTTCACCACCCGTTTCGGTATCAGAAAACTGCCTAGAGCCAGGAAGCTCTGGTGCTGCGTTTATGCTGCGTATCAACCTAGAAATTGGAGACTGATGGCACAAGGCTTGTTTTCCCATTAGGAAGGCTCCGTTCACGCGGCCTCCTTTATACCTGAAAAGCATTGTTGTTGCCAGGGATTTAGTCACTGCCTGCCTGCTGCTGCGAAGAAAATGAGTTTTCCCGAAAGAAACCTTGTGCTTCCAGTTCCTAGTTGGAAGCTCACTCTGCTCTGCTCTATAACTAAAGTGAAAGTCAAGGGGAGCACTATCCTCGAAGTAATGCCCTGATTATCCTGGCAAAACGGGAGGTGTGCAGCAGCTCCATGAGGCCTTCATCGCTGTTCTCTTTTAGTTTCACGGTAGTAAGCTTTCCAAGACTCCTAGAGACCTTACTTCAGCACCCGTTTGGGTATCCGAAAACTGCCTAGAGCCAGGAAGCTCTGCTCCTGCGTGTATGCTGCATACCAACTTACTATTTGGAGACTGAGGGCACAAGGCTTCTTTGCCCATTTGGAAAGCTCCGTTCATGCGGCCTCCTTTATACCTGAAAAGCATTGTTGTTGCCGGGGTTTTAGTCACTGCCTGCATGGTTCTGAGAAGATATTGAGTTTCCCGTAAGAAACCTTGTGCTTCCAGTTCCTAGTTGGAAGCTCACCCTGCTCTGCTCTATACCTAATGTGAAAGTCAACGTGAGCCCTAGCCTCGAAGGAAGGCCCTGATTTGCCTTGCCAAACGGGAGGCGTGGAGCAGCTCCATGAGGCCTTCTTCACTGTTCTGCTTTAGTTTCAAGGTAGATAGCTTTTCAAGACTCCTAGGGACCTTGTATCAGCACCCGTTTTGCTACCATTATACTGAGTGAGGCCAGGAAGCTCAGGGCCACGTAGGCAACTTCAGCCCCGTAGGCCTTTTGGAACACCCCAGTGTTGGCTAGAGAAAGGCAACACACTGCACCTTTCCTTGGGAGAGCCAGGTTATCTCAGGTCTACGCAGGATTCAGGAACACACTTCGAGACTGTCCGCCAGTAAATGGATGTAACCTCATTCCCCTAGTTGAACTCTATTGAGAAAAACACTCTCTTCTAATCCCTTTTCACCTTTTACACTTAGAGTCACGCATCCTCAAGGAGGTGGTCGGTTTGCATTCCAAGTACAATTTAAGCACAGTTCTTGGTGTAACACTGTAGGTCTTTGACGGATGCACAGGCCCCTAAGTCTCCCTCGTGCATCCTTTGTTTAGGCACTTGGCTGCACGCAGAAAAGCGGTCGTAGAAAAAAGTTGAATCAGGGAAAGCCCCAGTGGGTATCGTGAATCTCTTTTGACTTGTTAGCATCACCATGTACTTATGCTGCGTGTCATTCTGGAAATGGGAAACTGATGCCACAACGCTTGTGTTCCCATTTTGAAAGCTTCATCATGCAGTCTAGAAGACACCTGAAAAGCATTGTTGTTGCTGGGGATTTAGTCACTGCCTGTCGGCTTCTGAGAAGAAAATGAGTTTTCCCGAAATGGGAAACTGACGCCACAACGCTTGTGTTCCCATTTTGAAAGCTTCATCATGCAGTCTAGAAGACACCTGAAAAGCATTGTTGTTGCTGGGGATTTAGTCACTGCCTGTCGGCTTCTGAGAAGAAAATGAGTTTTCCCGAAAGGACCTTGTGCTTCCAGTTCCTAGTTGGAAGCTCACCCTGCTCTCCTCTATACCAAAAGTGGAAGTCAACGTGAGCACTAACCTAAAAGTAAGGCCCTGATTATCCTTGCAAATCGGGAGGCATGCAGCAGCTCCATGAGGCCTTCCTCGCTGTTCTGCTTTAGTTGAATGGTAGTAAGCTTTCCAAGACTCCTAGGCACCTTGCTTCACCACCCGTTTCGGTATCAGAAAACTGCCTAGAGCCAGGAAGCTCTGGTGCTGCGTTTATGCTGCATATCAACCTAGAAATTGGAGACTGATGACACAAGGCTTGTTTTCCCATTAGGAAGGCTCCGTTCACGCGGCCTCCTTTATACCTGAAAAGCATTGTTGTTGCCAGGGATTTAGTCACTGCCTGCCTGCTGCTGCGAAGAAAATGAGTTTTCCCGAAAGAAACCTTGTGCTTCCAGTTCCTAGTTGGAAGCTCACTCTGCTCTGCTCTATAACTAAAGTGAAAGTCAAGGGGAGCACTATCCTCGAAGTAATGCCCTGATTATCCTGGCAAAACGGGAGGTGTGCAGCAGCTCCATGAGGCCTTCATCGCTGTTCTCTTTTAGTTTCACGGTAGTAAGCTTTCCAAGACTCCTAGAGACCTTACTTCAGCACCCGTTTCGGTATCCGAAAACTGCCTAGAGCCAGGAAGCTCTGCTCCTGCGTGTATGCTGCATACCAACTTACTATTTGGAGACTGAGGGCACAAGGCTTCTTTGCCCATTTGGAAAGCTCCGTTCATGCGGCCTCCTTTATACCTGAAAAGCATTGTTGTTGCCGGGGTTTTAGTCACTGCCTGCATGGTTCTGAGAAGATATTGAGTTTCCCGTAAGAAACCTTGTGCTTCCAGTTCCTAGTTGGAAGCTCACCCTGCTCTGCTCTATACCTAATGTGAAAGTCAACGTGAGCCCTAGCCTCGAAGGAAGGCCCTGATTTGCCTTGCCAAACGGGAGGCGTGGAGCAGCTCCATGAGGCCTTCTTCACTGTTCTGCTTTAGTTTCAAGGTAGATAGCTTTTCAAGACTCCTAGGGACCTTGTATCAGCACCCGTTTTGCTACCATTATACTGAGTGAGGCCAGGAAGCTCAGGGCCACGTAGGCAACTTCAGCCCCGTAGGCCTTTTGGAACACCCCAGTGTTGGCTAGAGAAAGGCAACACACTGCACCTTTCCTTGGGAGAGCCAGGTTATCTCAGGTCTACGCAGGATTCAGGAACACACTTCGAGACTGTCCGCCAGTAAATGGATGTAACCTCATTCCCCTAGTTGAACTCTATTGAGAAAAACACTCTCTTCTAATCCCTTTTCACCTTTTACACTTAGAGTCACGCATCCTCAAGGAGGTGGTCGGTTTGCATTCCAAGTACAATTTAAGCACAGTTCTTGGTGTAACACTGTAGGTCTTTGACGGATGCACAGGCCCCTAAGTCTCCCTCGTGCATCCTTTGTTTAGGCACTTGGCTGCACGCAGAAAAGCGGTCGTAGAAAAAAGTTGAATCAGGGAAAGCCCCAGTGGGTATCGTGAATCTCTTTTGACTTGTTAGCATCACCATGTACTTATGCTGCGTGTCATTCTGGAAATGGGAAACTGATGCCACAACGCTTGTGTTCCCATTTTGAAAGCTTCATCATGCAGTCTAGAAGACACCTGAAAAGCATTGTTGTTGCTGGGGATTTAGTCACTGCCTGTCGGCTTCTGAGAAGAAAATGAGTTTTCCCGAAAGGACCTTGTGCTTCCAGTTCCTAGTTGGAAGCTCACCCTGCTCTCCTCTATACCAAAAGTGGAAGTCAACGTGAGCACTAACCTAAAAGTAAGGCCCTGATTATCCTTGCAAATCGGGAGGCATGCAGCAGCTCCATGAGGCCTTCTTCGCTGTTCTGCTTTAGTTTAACGGTAGTAAGCTTTCCAAGACTCCTAGGCACCTTGCTTCACCACCCGTTTCGGTATCAGAAAACTGCCTAGAGCCAGGAAGCTCTGGTCCTGCGTGTATGCTGCGTATCAACCTAGAAATTGGAGACTGATGGCACAAGGCTTGTTTTCCCATTAGGAAGGCTCCGTTCACGCGGCCTCCTTTATACCTGAAAAGCATTGTTGTTGCCGGGGATTTAGTCACTGCCTGCCTGCTGCTGCGAAGAAAATGAGTTTTCCCGAAAGAAACCTTGAGCTTCCAGTTCCTAGTTGGAAGCTCACTCTGCTCTGCTCTATATCTAAACTGAAAGTCAAGGGGAGCACTAGCCTCGAAGTAATGCCCTGATTATCCTGGCAAAACGGGAGGCGTGCAGCAGCTCCATGAGGCCTTCATCGCTGTTCTCTTTTAGTTTCACGGTAGTAAGCTTTCCAAGACTCCTAGAGACCTTACTTCAGCACCCGTTTCGGTATCCGAAAACTGCCTAGAGCCAGGAAGCTCTGCTCCTGCGTGTATGCTGCATACCAACTTACTATTTGGAGACTGAGGGCACAAGGCTTCTTTGCCCATTTGGAAAGCTCCGTTCATGCGGCCTCCTTTATACCTGAAAAGCATTGTTGTTGCCGGGGTTTTAGTCACTGCCTGCATGGTTCTGAGAAGATATTGAGTTTTCCCGTAAGAAACCTTGTGCTTCCAGTTCCTAGTAGGAAGCTCACCCTTCTCTGCTCTATAACTAAAGTGAAAGTCAAGGGGAGCACTAGCCTCGAAGTAATGCCCTGATTATCCTGGCAAAACGGGAGGCGTGCAGCAGCTCCATGAGGCCTTCATCGCTGTTCTCTTTTAGTTTCAAGGTAGATAGCTTTTCAAGACTCCTAGAGACCTTACTTCAGCACCCGTTTCGGTATCCGAAAACTGCCTAGAGCCAGGAAGCTCTGCTCCTGCGTGTATGCTGCATACCAACTTACTATTTGGAGACTGAGGGCACAAGGCTTCTTTGCCCATTTGGAAAGCTCCGTTCATGCGGCCTCCTTTATACCTGAAAAGCATTGTTGTTGCCGGGGTTTTAGTCACTGCCTGCATGGTTCTGAGAAGATATTGAGTTTCCCGTAAGAAACCTTGTGCTTCCAGTTCCTAGTTGGAAGCTCACCCTGCTCTGCTCTATACCTAATGTGAAAGTCAACGTGAGCCCTAGCCTCGAAGGAAGGCCCTGATTTGCCTTGCCAAACGGGAGGCGTGGAGCAGCTCCATGAGGCCTTCTTCACTGTTCTGCTTTAGTTTCAAGGTAGATAGCTTTTCAAGACTCCTAGGGACCTTGTATCAGCACCCGTTTTGCTACCATTATACTGAGTGAGGCCAGGAAGCTCAGGGCCACGTAGGCAACTTCAGCCCCGTAGGCCTTTTGGAACACCCCAGTGTTGGCTAGAGAAAGGCAACACACTGCACCTTTCCTTGGGAGAGCCAGGTTATCTCAGGTCTACGCAGGATTCAGGAACACACTTCGAGACTGTCCGCCAGTAAATGGATGTAACCTCATTCCCCTAGTTGAACTCTATTGAGAAAAACACTCTCTTCTAATCCCTTTTCACCTTTTACACTTAGAGTCACGCATCCTCAAGGAGGTGGTCGGTTTGCATTCCAAGTACAATTTAAGCACAGTTCTTGGTGTAACACTGTAGGTCTTTGACGGATGCACAGGCCCCTAAGTCTCCCTCGTGCATCCTTTGTTTAGGCACTTGGCTGCACGCAGAAAAGCGGTCGTAGAAAAAAGTTGAATCAGGGAAAGCCCCAGTGGGTATCGTGAATCTCTTTTGACTTGTTAGCATCACCATGTACTTATGCTGCGTGTCATTCTGGAAATGGGAAACTGATGCCACAACGCTTGTGTTCCCATTTTGAAAGCTTCATCATGCAGTCTAGAAGACACCTGAAAAGCATTGTTGTTGCTGGGGATTTAGTCACTGCCTGTCGGCTTCTGAGAAGAAAATGAGTTTTCCCGAAAGGACCTTGTGCTTCCAGTTCCTAGTTGGAAGCTCACCCTGCTCTCCTCTATACCAAAAGTGGAAGTCAACGTGAGCACTAACCTAAAAGTAAGGCCCTGATTATCCTTGCAAATCGGGAGGCATGCAGCAGCTCCATGAGGCCTTCTTCGCTGTTCTGCTTTAGTTTAACGGTAGTAAGCTTTCCAAGACTCCTAGGCACCTTGCTTCACCACCCGTTTCGGTATCAGAAAACTGCCTAGAGCCAGGAAGCTCTGGTCCTGCGTGTATGCTGCGTATCAACCTAGAAATTGGAGACTGATGGCACAAGGCTTGTTTTCCCATTAGGAAGGCTCCGTTCACGCGGCCTCCTTTATACCTGAAAAGCATTGTTGTTGCCGGGGATTTAGTCACTGCCTGCCTGCTGCTGCGAAGAAAATGAGTTTTCCCGAAAGAAACCTTGAGCTTCCAGTTCCTAGTTGGAAGCTCACTCTGCTCTGCTCTATATCTAAACTGAAAGTCAAGGGGAGCACTAGCCTCGAAGTAATGCCCTGATTATCCTGGCAAAACGGGAGGCGTGCAGCAGCTCCATGAGGCCTTCATCGCTGTTCTCTTTTAGTTTCACGGTAGTAAGCTTTCCAAGACTCCTAGAGACCTTACTTCAGCACCCGTTTCGGTATCCGAAAACTGCCTAGAGCCAGGAAGCTCTGCTCCTGCGTGTATGCTGCATACCAACTTACTATTTGGAGACTGAGGGCACAAGGCTTCTTTGCCCATTTGGAAAGCTCCGTTCATGCGGCCTCCTTTATACCTGAAAAGCATTGTTGTTGCCGGGGTTTTAGTCACTGCCTGCATGGTTCTGAGAAGATATTGAGTTTTCCCGTAAGAAACCTTGTGCTTCCAGTTCCTAGTAGGAAGCTCACCCTTCTCTGCTCTATAACTAAAGTGAAAGTCAAGGGGAGCACTAGCCTCGAAGTAATGCCCTGATTATCCTGGCAAAACGGGAGGCGTGCAGCAGCTCCATGAGGCCTTCATCGCTGTTCTCTTTTAGTTTCAAGGTAGATAGCTTTTCAAGACTCCTAGAGACCTTACTTCAGCACCCGTTTCGGTATCCGAAAACTGCCTAGAGCCAGGAAGCTCTGCTCCTGCGTGTATGCTGCATACCAACTTACTATTTGGAGACTGAGGGCACAAGGCTTCTTTGCCCATTTGGAAAGCTCCGTTCATGCGGCCTCCTTTATACCTGAAAAGCATTGTTGTTGCCGGGGTTTTAGTCACTGCCTGCATGGTTCTGAGAAGATATTGAGTTTCCCGTAAGAAACCTTGTGCTTCCAGTTCCTAGTTGGAAGCTCACCCTGCTCTGCTCTATACCTAATGTGAAAGTCAACGTGAGCCCTAGCCTCGAAGGAAGGCCCTGATTTGCCTTGCCAAACGGGAGGCGTGGAGCAGCTCCATGAGGCCTTCTTCACTGTTCTGCTTTAGTTTCAAGGTAGATAGCTTTTCAAGACTCCTAGGGACCTTGTATCAGCACCCGTTTTGCTACCATTATACTGAGTGAGGCCAGGAAGCTCAGGGCCACGTAGGCAACTTCAGCCCCGTAGGCCTTTTGGAACACCCCAGTGTTGGCTAGAGAAAGGCAACACACTGCACCTTTCCTTGGGAGAGCCAGGTTATCTCAGGTCTACGCAGGATTCAGGAACACACTTCGAGACTGTCCGCCAGTAAATGGATGTAACCTCATTCCCCTAGTTGAACTCTATTGAGAAAAACACTCTCTTCTAATCCCTTTTCACCTTTTACACTTAGAGTCACGCATCCTCAAGGAGGTGGTCGGTTTGCATTCCAAGTACAATTTAAGCACAGTTCTTGGTGTAACACTGTAGGTCTTTGACGGATGCACAGGCCCCTAAGTCTCCCTCGTGCATCCTTTGTTTAGGCACTTGGCTGCACGCAGAAAAGCGGTCGTAGAAAAAAGTTGAATCAGGGAAAGCCCCAGTGGGTATCGTGAATCTCTTTTGACTTGTTAGCATCACCATGTACTTATGCTGCGTGTCATTCTGGAAATGGGAAACTGATGCCACAACGCTTGTGTTCCCATTTTGAAAGCTTCATCATGCAGTCTAGAAGACACCTGAAAAGCATTGTTGTTGCTGGGGATTTAGTCACTGCCTGTCGGCTTCTGAGAAGAAAATGAGTTTTCCCGAAATGGGAAACTGACGCCACAACGCTTGTGTTCCCATTTTGAAAGCTTCATCATGCAGTCTAGAAGACACCTGAAAAGCATTGTTGTTGCTGGGGATTTAGTCACTGCCTGTCGGCTTCTGAGAAGAAAATGAGTTTTCCCGAAAGGACCTTGTGCTTCCAGTTCCTAGTTGGAAGCTCACCCTGCTCTCCTCTATACCAAAAGTGGAAGTCAACGTGAGCACTAACCTAAAAGTAAGGCCCTGATTATCCTTGCAAATCGGGAGGCATGCAGCAGCTCCATGAGGCCTTCCTCGCTGTTCTGCTTTAGTTGAATGGTAGTAAGCTTTCCAAGACTCCTAGGCACCTTGCTTCACCACCCGTTTCGGTATCAGAAAACTGCCTAGAGCCAGGAAGCTCTGGTGCTGCGTTTATGCTGCGTATCAACCTAGAAATTGGAGACTGATGGCACAAGGCTTGTTTTCCCATTAGGAAGGCTCCGTTCACGCGGCCTCCTTTATACCTGAAAAGCATTGTTGTTGCCAGGGATTTAGTCACTGCCTGCCTGCTGCTGCGAAGAAAATGAGTTTTCCCGAAAGAAACCTTGTGCTTCCAGTTCCTAGTTGGAAGCTCACTCTGCTCTGCTCTATAACTAAAGTGAAAGTCAAGGGGAGCACTATCCTCGAAGTAATGCCCTGATTATCCTGGCAAAACGGGAGGTGTGCAGCAGCTCCATGAGGCCTTCATCGCTGTTCTCTTTTAGTTTCACGGTAGTAAGCTTTCCAAGACTCCTAGAGACCTTACTTCAGCACCCGTTTCGGTATCCGAAAACTGCCTAGAGCCAGGAAGCTCTGCTCCTGCGTGTATGCTGCATACCAACTTACTATTTGGAGACTGAGGGCACAAGGCTTCTTTGCCCATTTGGAAAGCTCCGTTCATGCGGCCTCCTTTATACCTGAAAAGCATTGTTGTTGCCGGGGTTTTAGTCACTGCCTGCATGGTTCTGAGAAGATATTGAGTTTCCCGTAAGAAACCTTGTGCTTCCAGTTCCTAGTTGGAAGCTCACCCTGCTCTGCTCTATACCTAATGTGAAAGTCAACGTGAGCCCTAGCCTCGAAGGAAGGCCCTGATTTGCCTTGCCAAACGGGAGGCGTGGAGCAGCTCCATGAGGCCTTCTTCACTGTTCTGCTTTAGTTTCAAGGTAGATAGCTTTTCAAGACTCCTAGGGACCTTGTATCAGCACCCGTTTTGCTACCATTATACTGAGTGAGGCCAGGAAGCTCAGGGCCACGTAGGCAACTTCAGCCCCGTAGGCCTTTTGGAACACCCCAGTGTTGGCTAGAGAAAGGCAACACACTGCACCTTTCCTTGGGAGAGCCAGGTTATCTCAGGTCTACGCAGGATTCAGGAACACACTTCGAGACTGTCCGCCAGTAAATGGATGTAACCTCATTCCCCTAGTTGAACTCTATTGAGAAAAACACTCTCTTCTAATCCCTTTTCACCTTTTACACTTAGAGTCACGCATCCTCAAGGAGGTGGTCGGTTTGCATTCCAAGTACAATTTAAGCACAGTTCTTGGTGTAACACTGTAGGTCTTTGACGGATGCACAGGCCCCTAAGTCTCCCTCGTGCATCCTTTGTTTAGGCACTTGGCTGCACGCAGAAAAGCGGTCGTAGAAAAAAGTTGAATCAGGGAAAGCCCCAGTGGGTATCGTGAATCTCTTTTGACTTGTTAGCATCACCATGTACTTATGCTGCGTGTCATTCTGGAAATGGGAAACTGATGCCACAACGCTTGTGTTCCCATTTTGAAAGCTTCATCATGCAGTCTAGAAGACACCTGAAAAGCATTGTTGTTGCTGGGGATTTAGTCACTGCCTGTCGGCTTCTGAGAAGAAAATGAGTTTTCCCGAAAGGACCTTGTGCTTCCAGTTCCTAGTTGGAAGCTCACCCTGCTCTCCTCTATACCAAAAGTGGAAGTCAACGTGAGCACTAACCTAAAAGTAAGGCCCTGATTATCCTTGCAAATCGGGAGGCATGCAGCAGCTCCATGAGGCCTTCTTCGCTGTTCTGCTTTAGTTTAACGGTAGTAAGCTTTCCAAGACTCCTAGGCACCTTGCTTCACCACCCGTTTCGGTATCAGAAAACTGCCTAGAGCCAGGAAGCTCTGGTCCTGCGTGTATGCTGCGTATCAACCTAGAAATTGGAGACTGATGGCACAAGGCTTGTTTTCCCATTAGGAAGGCTCCGTTCACGCGGCCTCCTTTATACCTGAAAAGCATTGTTGTTGCCGGGGATTTAGTCACTGCCTGCCTGCTGCTGCGAAGAAAATGAGTTTTCCCGAAAGAAACCTTGAGCTTCCAGTTCCTAGTTGGAAGCTCACTCTGCTCTGCTCTATATCTAAACTGAAAGTCAAGGGGAGCACTAGCCTCGAAGTAATGCCCTGATTATCCTGGCAAAACGGGAGGCGTGCAGCAGCTCCATGAGGCCTTCATCGCTGTTCTCTTTTAGTTTCACGGTAGTAAGCTTTCCAAGACTCCTAGAGACCTTACTTCAGCACCCGTTTCGGTATCCGAAAACTGCCTAGAGCCAGGAAGCTCTGCTCCTGCGTGTATGCTGCATACCAACTTACTATTTGGAGACTGAGGGCACAAGGCTTCTTTGCCCATTTGGAAAGCTCCGTTCATGCGGCCTCCTTTATACCTGAAAAGCATTGTTGTTGCCGGGGTTTTAGTCACTGCCTGCATGGTTCTGAGAAGATATTGAGTTTTCCCGTAAGAAACCTTGTGCTTCCAGTTCCTAGTAGGAAGCTCACCCTTCTCTGCTCTATAACTAAAGTGAAAGTCAAGGGGAGCACTAGCCTCGAAGTAATGCCCTGATTATCCTGGCAAAACGGGAGGCGTGCAGCAGCTCCATGAGGCCTTCATCGCTGTTCTCTTTTAGTTTCAAGGTAGATAGCTTTTCAAGACTCCTAGAGACCTTACTTCAGCACCCGTTTCGGTATCCGAAAACTGCCTAGAGCCAGGAAGCTCTGCTCCTGCGTGTATGCTGCATACCAACTTACTATTTGGAGACTGAGGGCACAAGGCTTCTTTGCCCATTTGGAAAGCTCCGTTCATGCGGCCTCCTTTATACCTGAAAAGCATTGTTGTTGCCGGGGTTTTAGTCACTGCCTGCATGGTTCTGAGAAGATATTGAGTTTCCCGTAAGAAACCTTGTGCTTCCAGTTCCTAGTTGGAAGCTCACCCTGCTCTGCTCTATACCTAATGTGAAAGTCAACGTGAGCCCTAGCCTCGAAGGAAGGCCCTGATTTGCCTTGCCAAACGGGAGGCGTGGAGCAGCTCCATGAGGCCTTCTTCACTGTTCTGCTTTAGTTTCAAGGTAGATAGCTTTTCAAGACTCCTAGGGACCTTGTATCAGCACCCGTTTTGCTACCATTATACTGAGTGAGGCCAGGAAGCTCAGGGCCACGTAGGCAACTTCAGCCCCGTAGGCCTTTTGGAACACCCCAGTGTTGGCTAGAGAAAGGCAACACACTGCACCTTTCCTTGGGAGAGCCAGGTTATCTCAGGTCTACGCAGGATTCAGGAACACACTTCGAGACTGTCCGCCAGTAAATGGATGTAACCTCATTCCCCTAGTTGAACTCTATTGAGAAAAACACTCTCTTCTAATCCCTTTTCACCTTTTACACTTAGAGTCACGCATCCTCAAGGAGGTGGTCGGTTTGCATTCCAAGTACAATTTAAGCACAGTTCTTGGTGTAACACTGTAGGTCTTTGACGGATGCACAGGCCCCTAAGTCTCCCTCGTGCATCCTTTGTTTAGGCACTTGGCTGCACGCAGAAAAGCGGTCGTAGAAAAAAGTTGAATCAGGGAAAGCCCCAGTGGGTATCGTGAATCTCTTTTGACTTGTTAGCATCACCATGTACTTATGCTGCGTGTCATTCTGGAAATGGGAAACTGATGCCACAACGCTTGTGTTCCCATTTTGAAAGCTTCATCATGCAGTCTAGAAGACACCTGAAAAGCATTGTTGTTGCTGGGGATTTAGTCACTGCCTGTCGGCTTCTGAGAAGAAAATGAGTTTTCCCGAAAGGACCTTGTGCTTCCAGTTCCTAGTTGGAAGCTCACCCTGCTCTCCTCTATACCAAAAGTGGAAGTCAACGTGAGCACTAACCTAAAAGTAAGGCCCTGATTATCCTTGCAAATCGGGAGGCATGCAGCAGCTCCATGAGGCCTTCTTCGCTGTTCTGCTTTAGTTTAACGGTAGTAAGCTTTCCAAGACTCCTAGGCACCTTGCTTCACCACCCGTTTCGGTATCAGAAAACTGCCTAGAGCCAGGAAGCTCTGGTCCTGCGTGTATGCTGCGTATCAACCTAGAAATTGGAGACTGATGGCACAAGGCTTGTTTTCCCATTAGGAAGGCTCCGTTCACGCGGCCTCCTTTATACCTGAAAAGCATTGTTGTTGCCGGGGATTTAGTCACTGCCTGCCTGCTGCTGCGAAGAAAATGAGTTTTCCCGAAAGAAACCTTGAGCTTCCAGTTCCTAGTTGGAAGCTCACTCTGCTCTGCTCTATATCTAAACTGAAAGTCAAGGGGAGCACTAGCCTCGAAGTAATGCCCTGATTATCCTGGCAAAACGGGAGGCGTGCAGCAGCTCCATGAGGCCTTCATCGCTGTTCTCTTTTAGTTTCACGGTAGTAAGCTTTCCAAGACTCCTAGAGACCTTACTTCAGCACCCGTTTCGGTATCCGAAAACTGCCTAGAGCCAGGAAGCTCTGCTCCTGCGTGTATGCTGCATACCAACTTACTATTTGGAGACTGAGGGCACAAGGCTTCTTTGCCCATTTGGAAAGCTCCGTTCATGCGGCCTCCTTTATACCTGAAAAGCATTGTTGTTGCCGGGGTTTTAGTCACTGCCTGCATGGTTCTGAGAAGATATTGAGTTTTCCCGTAAGAAACCTTGTGCTTCCAGTTCCTAGTAGGAAGCTCACCCTTCTCTGCTCTATAACTAAAGTGAAAGTCAAGGGGAGCACTAGCCTCGAAGTAATGCCCTGATTATCCTGGCAAAACGGGAGGCGTGCAGCAGCTCCATGAGGCCTTCATCGCTGTTCTCTTTTAGTTTCAAGGTAGATAGCTTTTCAAGACTCCTAGAGACCTTACTTCAGCACCCGTTTCGGTATCCGAAAACTGCCTAGAGCCAGGAAGCTCTGCTCCTGCGTGTATGCTGCATACCAACTTACTATTTGGAGACTGAGGGCACAAGGCTTCTTTGCCCATTTGGAAAGCTCCGTTCATGCGGCCTCCTTTATACCTGAAAAGCATTGTTGTTGCCGGGGTTTTAGTCACTGCCTGCATGGTTCTGAGAAGATATTGAGTTTCCCGTAAGAAACCTTGTGCTTCCAGTTCCTAGTTGGAAGCTCACCCTGCTCTGCTCTATACCTAATGTGAAAGTCAACGTGAGCCCTAGCCTCGAAGGAAGGCCCTGATTTGCCTTGCCAAACGGGAGGCGTGGAGCAGCTCCATGAGGCCTTCTTCACTGTTCTGCTTTAGTTTCAAGGTAGATAGCTTTTCAAGACTCCTAGGGACCTTGTATCAGCACCCGTTTTGCTACCATTATACTGAGTGAGGCCAGGAAGCTCAGGGCCACGTAGGCAACTTCAGCCCCGTAGGCCTTTTGGAACACCCCAGTGTTGGCTAGAGAAAGGCAACACACTGCACCTTTCCTTGGGAGAGCCAGGTTATCTCAGGTCTACGCAGGATTCAGGAACACACTTCGAGACTGTCCGCCAGTAAATGGATGTAACCTCATTCCCCTAGTTGAACTCTATTGAGAAAAACACTCTCTTCTAATCCCTTTTCACCTTTTACACTTAGAGTCACGCATCCTCAAGGAGGTGGTCGGTTTGCATTCCAAGTACAATTTAAGCACAGTTCTTGGTGTAACACTGTAGGTCTTTGACGGATGCACAGGCCCCTAAGTCTCCCTCGTGCATCCTTTGTTTAGGCACTTGGCTGCACGCAGAAAAGCGGTCGTAGAAAAAAGTTGAATCAGGGAAAGCCCCAGTGGGTATCGTGAATCTCTTTTGACTTGTTAGCATCACCATGTACTTATGCTGCGTGTCATTCTGGAAATGGGAAACTGATGCCACAACGCTTGTGTTCCCATTTTGAAAGCTTCATCATGCAGTCTAGAAGACACCTGAAAAGCATTGTTGTTGCTGGGGATTTAGTCACTGCCTGTCGGCTTCTGAGAAGAAAATGAGTTTTCCCGAAAGGACCTTGTGCTTCCAGTTCCTAGTTGGAAGCTCACCCTGCTCTCCTCTATACCAAAAGTGGAAGTCAACGTGAGCACTAACCTAAAAGTAAGGCCCTGATTATCCTTGCAAATCGGGAGGCATGCAGCAGCTCCATGAGGCCTTCTTCGCTGTTCTGCTTTAGTTTAACGGTAGTAAGCTTTCCAAGACTCCTAGGCACCTTGCTTCACCACCCGTTTCGGTATCAGAAAACTGCCTAGAGCCAGGAAGCTCTGGTCCTGCGTGTATGCTGCGTATCAACCTAGAAATTGGAGACTGATGGCACAAGGCTTGTTTTCCCATTAGGAAGGCTCCGTTCACGCGGCCTCCTTTATACCTGAAAAGCATTGTTGTTGCCGGGGATTTAGTCACTGCCTGCCTGCTGCTGCGAAGAAAATGAGTTTTCCCGAAAGAAACCTTGAGCTTCCAGTTCCTAGTTGGAAGCTCACTCTGCTCTGCTCTATATCTAAACTGAAAGTCAAGGGGAGCACTAGCCTCGAAGTAATGCCCTGATTATCCTGGCAAAACGGGAGGCGTGCAGCAGCTCCATGAGGCCTTCATCGCTGTTCTCTTTTAGTTTCACGGTAGTAAGCTTTCCAAGACTCCTAGAGACCTTACTTCAGCACCCGTTTCGGTATCCGAAAACTGCCTAGAGCCAGGAAGCTCTGCTCCTGCGTGTATGCTGCATACCAACTTACTATTTGGAGACTGAGGGCACAAGGCTTCTTTGCCCATTTGGAAAGCTCCGTTCATGCGGCCTCCTTTATACCTGAAAAGCATTGTTGTTGCCGGGGTTTTAGTCACTGCCTGCATGGTTCTGAGAAGATATTGAGTTTCCCGTAAGAAACCTTGTGCTTCCAGTTCCTAGTTGGAAGCTCACCCTGCTCTGCTCTATACCTAATGTGAAAGTCAACGTGAGCCCTAGCCTCGAAGGAAGGCCCTGATTTGCCTTGCCAAACGGGAGGCGTGGAGCAGCTCCATGAGGCCTTCTTCACTGTTCTGCTTTAGTTTCAAGGTAGATAGCTTTTCAAGACTCCTAGGGACCTTGTTTCAGCACCCGTTTTGCTACCATTATACTGAGTGAGGCCAGGAAGCTCAGGGCCACGTAGGCAACTTCAGCCCCGTAGGCCTTTTGGAACACCCCAGTGTTGGCTAGAGAAAGGCAACACACTGCACCTTTCCTTGGGAGAGCCAGGTTATCTCAGGTCTACGCAGGATTCAGGAACACACTTCGAGACTGTCCGCCAGTAAATGGATGTAACCTCATTCCCCTAGTTGAACTCTATTGAGAAAAACACTCTCTTCTAATCCCTTTTCACCTTTTACACTTAGAGTCACGCATCCTCAAGGAGGTGGTCGGTTTGCATTCCAAGTACAATTTAAGCACAGTTCTTGGTGTAACACTGTAGGTCTTTGACGGATGCACAGGCCCCTAAGTCTCCCTCGTGCATCCTTTGTTTAGGCACTTGGCTGCACGCAGAAAAGCGGTCGTAGAAAAAAGTTGAATCAGGGAAAGCCCCAGTGGGTATCGTGAATCTCTTTTGACTTGTTAGCATCACCATGTACTTATGCTGCGTGTCATTCTGGAAATGGGAAACTGATGCCACAACGCTTGTGTTCCCATTTTGAAAGCTTCATCATGCAGTCTAGAAGACACCTGAAAAGCATTGTTGTTGCTGGGGATTTAGTCACTGCCTGTCGGCTTCTGAGAAGAAAATGAGTTTTCCCGAAAGGACCTTGTGCTTCCAGTTCCTAGTTGGAAGCTCACCCTGCTCTCCTCTATACCAAAAGTGGAAGTCAACGTGAGCACTAACCTAAAAGTAAGGCCCTGATTATCCTTGCAAATCGGGAGGCATGCAGCAGCTCCATGAGGCCTTCTTCGCTGTTCTGCTTTAGTTTAACGGTAGTAAGCTTTCCAAGACTCCTAGGCACCTTGCTTCACCACCCGTTTCGGTATCAGAAAACTGCCTAGAGCCAGGAAGCTCTGGTCCTGCGTGTATGCTGCGTATCAACCTAGAAATTGGAGACTGATGGCACAAGGCTTGTTTTCCCATTAGGAAGGCTCCGTTCACGCGGCCTCCTTTATACCTGAAAAGCATTGTTGTTGCCGGGGATTTAGTCACTGCCTGCCTGCTGCTGCGAAGAAAATGAGTTTTCCCGAAAGAAACCTTGAGCTTCCAGTTCCTAGTTGGAAGCTCACTCTGCTCTGCTCTATATCTAAACTGAAAGTCAAGGGGAGCACTAGCCTCGAAGTAATGCCCTGATTATCCTGGCAAAACGGGAGGCGTGCAGCAGCTCCATGAGGCCTTCATCGCTGTTCTCTTTTAGTTTCACGGTAGTAAGCTTTCCAAGACTCCTAGAGACCTTACTTCAGCACCCGTTTCGGTATCCGAAAACTGCCTAGAGCCAGGAAGCTCTGCTCCTGCGTGTATGCTGCATACCAACTTACTATTTGGAGACTGAGGGCACAAGGCTTCTTTGCCCATTTGGAAAGCTCCGTTCATGCGGCCTCCTTTATACCTGAAAAGCATTGTTGTTGCCGGGGTTTTAGTCACTGCCTGCATGGTTCTGAGAAGATATTGAGTTTTCCCGTAAGAAACCTTGTGCTTCCAGTTCCTAGTAGGAAGCTCACCCTTCTCTGCTCTATAACTAAAGTGAAAGTCAAGGGGAGCACTAGCCTCGAAGTAATGCCCTGATTATCCTGGCAAAACGGGAGGCGTGCAGCAGCTCCATGAGGCCTTCATCGCTGTTCTCTTTTAGTTTCAAGGTAGATAGCTTTTCAAGACTCCTAGAGACCTTACTTCAGCACCCGTTTCGGTATCCGAAAACTGCCTAGAGCCAGGAAGCTCTGCTCCTGCGTGTATGCTGCATACCAACTTACTATTTGGAGACTGAGGGCACAAGGCTTCTTTGCCCATTTGGAAAGCTCCGTTCATGCGGCCTCCTTTATACCTGAAAAGCATTGTTGTTGCCGGGGTTTTAGTCACTGCCTGCATGGTTCTGAGAAGATATTGAGTTTCCCGTAAGAAACCTTGTGCTTCCAGTTCCTAGTTGGAAGCTCACCCTGCTCTGCTCTATACCTAATGTGAAAGTCAACGTGAGCCCTAGCCTCGAAGGAAGGCCCTGATTTGCCTTGCCAAACGGGAGGCGTGGAGCAGCTCCATGAGGCCTTCTTCACTGTTCTGCTTTAGTTTCAAGGTAGATAGCTTTTCAAGACTCCTAGGGACCTTGTATCAGCACCCGTTTTGCTACCATTATACTGAGTGAGGCCAGGAAGCTCAGGGCCACGTAGGCAACTTCAGCCCCGTAGGCCTTTTGGAACACCCCAGTGTTGGCTAGAGAAAGGCAACACACTGCACCTTTCCTTGGGAGAGCCAGGTTATCTCAGGTCTACGCAGGATTCAGGAACACACTTCGAGACTGTCCGCCAGTAAATGGATGTAACCTCATTCCCCTAGTTGAACTCTATTGAGAAAAACACTCTCTTCTAATCCCTTTTCACCTTTTACACTTAGAGTCACGCATCCTCAAGGAGGTGGTCGGTTTGCATTCCAAGTACAATTTAAGCACAGTTCTTGGTGTAACACTGTAGGTCTTTGACGGATGCACAGGCCCCTAAGTCTCCCTCGTGCATCCTTTGTTTAGGCACTTGGCTGCACGCAGAAAAGCGGTCGTAGAAAAAAGTTGAATCAGGGAAAGCCCCAGTGGGTATCGTGAATCTCTTTTGACTTGTTAGCATCACCATGTACTTATGCTGCGTGTCATTCTGGAAATGGGAAACTGATGCCACAACGCTTGTGTTCCCATTTTGAAAGCTTCATCATGCAGTCTAGAAGACACCTGAAAAGCATTGTTGTTGCTGGGGATTTAGTCACTGCCTGTCGGCTTCTGAGAAGAAAATGAGTTTTCCCGAAAGGACCTTGTGCTTCCAGTTCCTAGTTGGAAGCTCACCCTGCTCTCCTCTATACCAAAAGTGGAAGTCAACGTGAGCACTAACCTAAAAGTAAGGCCCTGATTATCCTTGCAAATCGGGAGGCATGCAGCAGCTCCATGAGGCCTTCTTCGCTGTTCTGCTTTAGTTTAACGGTAGTAAGCTTTCCAAGACTCCTAGGCACCTTGCTTCACCACCCGTTTCGGTATCAGAAAACTGCCTAGAGCCAGGAAGCTCTGGTCCTGCGTGTATGCTGCGTATCAACCTAGAAATTGGAGACTGATGGCACAAGGCTTGTTTTCCCATTAGGAAGGCTCCGTTCACGCGGCCTCCTTTATACCTGAAAAGCATTGTTGTTGCCGGGGATTTAGTCACTGCCTGCCTGCTGCTGCGAAGAAAATGAGTTTTCCCGAAAGAAACCTTGAGCTTCCAGTTCCTAGTTGGAAGCTCACTCTGCTCTGCTCTATATCTAAACTGAAAGTCAAGGGGAGCACTAGCCTCGAAGTAATGCCCTGATTATCCTGGCAAAACGGGAGGCGTGCAGCAGCTCCATGAGGCCTTCATCGCTGTTCTCTTTTAGTTTCACGGTAGTAAGCTTTCCAAGACTCCTAGAGACCTTACTTCAGCACCCGTTTCGGTATCCGAAAACTGCCTAGAGCCAGGAAGCTCTGCTCCTGCGTGTATGCTGCATACCAACTTACTATTTGGAGACTGAGGGCACAAGGCTTCTTTGCCCATTTGGAAAGCTCCGTTCATGCGGCCTCCTTTATACCTGAAAAGCATTGTTGTTGCCGGGGTTTTAGTCACTGCCTGCATGGTTCTGAGAAGATATTGAGTTTCCCGTAAGAAACCTTGTGCTTCCAGTTCCTAGTTGGAAGCTCACCCTGCTCTGCTCTATACCTAATGTGAAAGTCAACGTGAGCCCTAGCCTCGAAGGAAGGCCCTGATTTGCCTTGCCAAACGGGAGGCGTGGAGCAGCTCCATGAGGCCTTCTTCACTGTTCTGCTTTAGTTTCAAGGTAGATAGCTTTTCAAGACTCCTAGGGACCTTGTTTCAGCACCCGTTTTGCTACCATTATACTGAGTGAGGCCAGGAAGCTCAGGGCCACGTAGGCAACTTCAGCCCCGTAGGCCTTTTGGAACACCCCAGTGTTGGCTAGAGAAAGGCAACACACTGCACCTTTCCTTGGGAGAGCCAGGTTATCTCAGGTCTACGCAGGATTCAGGAACACACTTCGAGACTGTCCGCCAGTAAATGGATGTAACCTCATTCCCCTAGTTGAACTCTATTGAGAAAAACACTCTCTTCTAATCCCTTTTCACCTTTTACACTTAGAGTCACGCATCCTCAAGGAGGTGGTCGGTTTGCATTCCAAGTACAATTTAAGCACAGTTCTTGGTGTAACACTGTAGGTCTTTGACGGATGCACAGGCCCCTAAGTCTCCCTCGTGCATCCTTTGTTTAGGCACTTGGCTGCACGCAGAAAAGCGGTCGTAGAAAAAAGTTGAATCAGGGAAAGCCCCAGTGGGTATCGTGAATCTCTTTTGACTTGTTAGCATCACCATGTACTTATGCTGCGTGTCATTCTGGAAATGGGAAACTGATGCCACAACGCTTGTGTTCCCATTTTGAAAGCTTCATCATGCAGTCTAGAAGACACCTGAAAAGCATTGTTGTTGCTGGGGATTTAGTCACTGCCTGTCGGCTTCTGAGAAGAAAATGAGTTTTCCCGAAAGGACCTTGTGCTTCCAGTTCCTAGTTGGAAGCTCACCCTGCTCTCCTCTATACCAAAAGTGGAAGTCAACGTGAGCACTAACCTAAAAGTAAGGCCCTGATTATCCTTGCAAATCGGGAGGCATGCAGCAGCTCCATGAGGCCTTCTTCGCTGTTCTGCTTTAGTTTAACGGTAGTAAGCTTTCCAAGACTCCTAGGCACCTTGCTTCACCACCCGTTTCGGTATCAGAAAACTGCCTAGAGCCAGGAAGCTCTGGTCCTGCGTGTATGCTGCGTATCAACCTAGAAATTGGAGACTGATGGCACAAGGCTTGTTTTCCCATTAGGAAGGCTCCGTTCACGCGGCCTCCTTTATACCTGAAAAGCATTGTTGTTGCCGGGGATTTAGTCACTGCCTGCCTGCTGCTGCGAAGAAAATGAGTTTTCCCGAAAGAAACCTTGAGCTTCCAGTTCCTAGTTGGAAGCTCACTCTGCTCTGCTCTATATCTAAACTGAAAGTCAAGGGGAGCACTAGCCTCGAAGTAATGCCCTGATTATCCTGGCAAAACGGGAGGCGTGCAGCAGCTCCATGAGGCCTTCATCGCTGTTCTCTTTTAGTTTCACGGTAGTAAGCTTTCCAAGACTCCTAGAGACCTTACTTCAGCACCCGTTTCGGTATCCGAAAACTGCCTAGAGCCAGGAAGCTCTGCTCCTGCGTGTATGCTGCATACCAACTTACTATTTGGAGACTGAGGGCACAAGGCTTCTTTGCCCATTTGGAAAGCTCCGTTCATGCGGCCTCCTTTATACCTGAAAAGCATTGTTGTTGCCGGGGTTTTAGTCACTGCCTGCATGGTTCTGAGAAGATATTGAGTTTTCCCGTAAGAAACCTTGTGCTTCCAGTTCCTAGTAGGAAGCTCACCCTTCTCTGCTCTATAACTAAAGTGAAAGTCAAGGGGAGCACTAGCCTCGAAGTAATGCCCTGATTATCCTGGCAAAACGGGAGGCGTGCAGCAGCTCCATGAGGCCTTCATCGCTGTTCTCTTTTAGTTTCAAGGTAGATAGCTTTTCAAGACTCCTAGAGACCTTACTTCAGCACCCGTTTCGGTATCCGAAAACTGCCTAGAGCCAGGAAGCTCTGCTCCTGCGTGTATGCTGCATACCAACTTACTATTTGGAGACTGAGGGCACAAGGCTTCTTTGCCCATTTGGAAAGCTCCGTTCATGCGGCCTCCTTTATACCTGAAAAGCATTGTTGTTGCCGGGGTTTTAGTCACTGCCTGCATGGTTCTGAGAAGATATTGAGTTTCCCGTAAGAAACCTTGTGCTTCCAGTTCCTAGTTGGAAGCTCACCCTGCTCTGCTCTATACCTAATGTGAAAGTCAACGTGAGCCCTAGCCTCGAAGGAAGGCCCTGATTTGCCTTGCCAAACGGGAGGCGTGGAGCAGCTCCATGAGGCCTTCTTCACTGTTCTGCTTTAGTTTCAAGGTAGATAGCTTTTCAAGACTCCTAGGGACCTTGTATCAGCACCCGTTTTGCTACCATTATACTGAGTGAGGCCAGGAAGCTCAGGGCCACGTAGGCAACTTCAGCCCCGTAGGCCTTTTGGAACACCCCAGTGTTGGCTAGAGAAAGGCAACACACTGCACCTTTCCTTGGGAGAGCCAGGTTATCTCAGGTCTACGCAGGATTCAGGAACACACTTCGAGACTGTCCGCCAGTAAATGGATGTAACCTCATTCCCCTAGTTGAACTCTATTGAGAAAAACACTCTCTTCTAATCCCTTTTCACCTTTTACACTTAGAGTCACGCATCCTCAAGGAGGTGGTCGGTTTGCATTCCAAGTACAATTTAAGCACAGTTCTTGGTGTAACACTGTAGGTCTTTGACGGATGCACAGGCCCCTAAGTCTCCCTCGTGCATCCTTTGTTTAGGCACTTGGCTGCACGCAGAAAAGCGGTCGTAGAAAAAAGTTGAATCAGGGAAAGCCCCAGTGGGTATCGTGAATCTCTTTTGACTTGTTAGCATCACCATGTACTTATGCTGCGTGTCATTCTGGAAATGGGAAACTGATGCCACAACGCTTGTGTTCCCATTTTGAAAGCTTCATCATGCAGTCTAGAAGACACCTGAAAAGCATTGTTGTTGCTGGGGATTTAGTCACTGCCTGTCGGCTTCTGAGAAGAAAATGAGTTTTCCCGAAATGGGAAACTGACGCCACAACGCTTGTGTTCCCATTTTGAAAGCTTCATCATGCAGTCTAGAAGACACCTGAAAAGCATTGTTGTTGCTGGGGATTTAGTCACTGCCTGTCGGCTTCTGAGAAGAAAATGAGTTTTCCCGAAAGGACCTTGTGCTTCCAGTTCCTAGTTGGAAGCTCACCCTGCTCTCCTCTATACCAAAAGTGGAAGTCAACGTGAGCACTAACCTAAAAGTAAGGCCCTGATTATCCTTGCAAATCGGGAGGCATGCAGCAGCTCCATGAGGCCTTCCTCGCTGTTCTGCTTTAGTTGAATGGTAGTAAGCTTTCCAAGACTCCTAGGCACCTTGCTTCACCACCCGTTTCGGTATCAGAAAACTGCCTAGAGCCAGGAAGCTCTGGTGCTGCGTTTATGCTGCGTATCAACCTAGAAATTGGAGACTGATGGCACAAGGCTTGTTTTCCCATTAGGAAGGCTCCGTTCACGCGGCCTCCTTTATACCTGAAAAGCATTGTTGTTGCCAGGGATTTAGTCACTGCCTGCCTGCTGCTGCGAAGAAAATGAGTTTTCCCGAAAGAAACCTTGTGCTTCCAGTTCCTAGTTGGAAGCTCACTCTGCTCTGCTCTATAACTAAAGTGAAAGTCAAGGGGAGCACTATCCTCGAAGTAATGCCCTGATTATCCTGGCAAAACGGGAGGTGTGCAGCAGCTCCATGAGGCCTTCATCGCTGTTCTCTTTTAGTTTCACGGTAGTAAGCTTTCCAAGACTCCTAGAGACCTTACTTCAGCACCCGTTTGGGTATCCGAAAACTGCCTAGAGCCAGGAAGCTCTGCTCCTGCGTGTATGCTGCATACCAACTTACTATTTGGAGACTGAGGGCACAAGGCTTCTTTGCCCATTTGGAAAGCTCCGTTCATGCGGCCTCCTTTATACCTGAAAAGCATTGTTGTTGCCGGGGTTTTAGTCACTGCCTGCATGGTTCTGAGAAGATATTGAGTTTCCCGTAAGAAACCTTGTGCTTCCAGTTCCTAGTTGGAAGCTCACCCTGCTCTGCTCTATACCTAATGTGAAAGTCAACGTGAGCCCTAGCCTCGAAGGAAGGCCCTGATTTGCCTTGCCAAACGGGAGGCGTGGAGCAGCTCCATGAGGCCTTCTTCACTGTTCTGCTTTAGTTTCAAGGTAGATAGCTTTTCAAGACTCCTAGGGACCTTGTATCAGCACCCGTTTTGCTACCATTATACTGAGTGAGGCCAGGAAGCTCAGGGCCACGTAGGCAACTTCAGCCCCGTAGGCCTTTTGGAACACCCCAGTGTTGGCTAGAGAAAGGCAACACACTGCACCTTTCCTTGGGAGAGCCAGGTTATCTCAGGTCTACGCAGGATTCAGGAACACACTTCGAGACTGTCCGCCAGTAAATGGATGTAACCTCATTCCCCTAGTTGAACTCTATTGAGAAAAACACTCTCTTCTAATCCCTTTTCACCTTTTACACTTAGAGTCACGCATCCTCAAGGAGGTGGTCGGTTTGCATTCCAAGTACAATTTAAGCACAGTTCTTGGTGTAACACTGTAGGTCTTTGACGGATGCACAGGCCCCTAAGTCTCCCTCGTGCATCCTTTGTTTAGGCACTTGGCTGCACGCAGAAAAGCGGTCGTAGAAAAAAGTTGAATCAGGGAAAGCCCCAGTGGGTATCGTGAATCTCTTTTGACTTGTTAGCATCACCATGTACTTATGCTGCGTGTCATTCTGGAAATGGGAAACTGATGCCACAACGCTTGTGTTCCCATTTTGAAAGCTTCATCATGCAGTCTAGAAGATACCTGAAAAGCATTGTTGTTGCTGGGGATTTAGTCACTGCCTGTCGGCTTCTGAGAAGAAAATGAGTTTTCCCGAAAGGACCTTGTGCTTCCAGTTCCTAGTTGGAAGCTCACCCTGCTCTCCTCTATACCAAAAGTGGAAGTCAACGTGAGCACTAACCTAAAAGTAAGGCCCTGATTATCCTTGCAAATCGGGAGGCATGCAGCAGCTCCATGAGGCCTTCCTCGCTGTTCTGATTTAGTTTAACGGTAGTAAGCTTTCCAAGACTCCTAGGCACCTTGCTTCACCACCCGTTTCGGTATCAGAAAACTGCCTAGAGCCAGGAAGCTCTGGTCCTGCGTGTATGCTGCGTATCAACCTAGAAATTGGAGACTGATGGCACAAGGCTTGTTTTCCCATTAGGAAGGCTCCGTTCACGCGGCCTCCTTTATACCTGAAAAGCATTGTTGTTGCCGGGGATTTAGTCACTGCCTGCCTGCTGCTGCGAAGAAAATGAGTTTTCCCGAAAGAAACCTTGAGCTTCCAGTTCCTAGTTGGAAGCTCACTCTGCTCTGCTCTATATCTAAACTGAAAGTCAAGGGGAGCACTAGCCTCGAAGTAATGCCCTGATTATCCTGGCAAAACGGGAGGCGTGCAGCAGCTCCATGAGGCCTTCATCGCTGTTCTCTTTTAGTTTCACGGTAGTAAGCTTTCCAAGACTCCTAGAGACCTTACTTCAGCACCCGTTTCGGTATCCGAAAACTGCCTAGAGCCAGGAAGCTCTGCTCCTGCGTGTATGCTGCATACCAACTTACTATTTGGAGACTGAGGGCACAAGGCTTCTTTGCCCATTTGGAAAGCTCCGTTCATGCGGCCTCCTTTATACCTGAAAAGCATTGTTGTTGCCGGGGTTTTAGTCACTGCCTGCATGGTTCTGAGAAGATATTGAGTTTCCCGTAAGAAACCTTGTGCTTCCAGTTCCTAGTTGGAAGCTCACCCTGCTCTGCTCTATACCTAATGTGAAAGTCAACGTGAGCCCTAGCCTCGAAGGAAGGCCCTGATTTGCCTTGCCAAACGGGAGGCGTGGAGCAGCTCCATGAGGCCTTCTTCACTGTTCTGCTTTAGTTTCAAGGTAGATAGCTTTCAAGACTCCTAGGGACCTTGTATCAGCACCCGTTTTGCTACCATTATACTGAGTGAGGCCAGGAAGCTCAGGGCCACGTAGGCAACTTCAGCCCCGTAGGCCTTTTGGAACACCCCAGTGTTGGCTAGAGAAAGGCAACACACTGCACCTTTCCTTGGGAGAGCCAGGTTATCTCAGGTCTACGCAGGATTCAGGAACACACTTCGAGACTGTCCGCCAGTAAATGGATGTAACCTCATTCCCCTAGTTGAACTCTATTGAGAAAAACACTCTCTTCTAATCCCTTTTCACCTTTTACACTTAGAGTCACGCATCCTCAAGGAGGTGGTCGGTTTGCATTCCAAGTACAATTTAAGCACAGTTCTTGGTGTAACACTGTAGGTCTTTGACGGATGCACAGGCCCCTAAGTCTCCCTCGTGCATCCTTTGTTTAGGCACTTGGCTGCACGCAGAAAAGCGGTCGTAGAAAAAAGTTGAATCAGGGAAAGCCCCAGTGGGTATCGTGAATCTCTTTTGACTTGTTAGCATCACCATGTACTTATGCTGCGTGTCATTCTGGAAATGGGAAACTGATGCCACAACGCTTGTGTTCCCATTTTGAAAGCTTCATCATGCAGTCTAGAAGACACCTGAAAAGCATTGTTGTTGCTGGGGATTTAGTCACTGCCTGTCGGCTTCTGAGAAGAAAATGAGTTTTCCCGAAAGGACCTTGTGCTTCCAGTTCCTAGTTGGAAGCTCACCCTGCTCTCCTCTATACCAAAAGTGGAAGTCAACGTGAGCACTAACCTAAAAGTAAGGCCCTGATTATCCTTGCAAATCGGGAGGCATGCAGCAGCTCCATGAGGCCTTCTTCGCTGTTCTGCTTTAGTTTAACGGTAGTAAGCTTTCCAAGACTCCTAGGCACCTTGCTTCACCACCCGTTTCGGTATCAGAAAACTGCCTAGAGCCAGGAAGCTCTGGTCCTGCGTGTATGCTGCGTATCAACCTAGAAATTGGAGACTGATGGCACAAGGCTTGTTTTCCCATTAGGAAGGCTCCGTTCACGCGGCCTCCTTTATACCTGAAAAGCATTGTTGTTGCCGGGGATTTAGTCACTGCCTGCCTGCTGCTGCGAAGAAAATGAGTTTTCCCGAAAGAAACCTTGAGCTTCCAGTTCCTAGTTGGAAGCTCACTCTGCTCTGCTCTATATCTAAACTGAAAGTCAAGGGGAGCACTAGCCTCGAAGTAATGCCCTGATTATCCTGGCAAAACGGGAGGCGTGCAGCAGCTCCATGAGGCCTTCATCGCTGTTCTCTTTTAGTTTCACGGTAGTAAGCTTTCCAAGACTCCTAGAGACCTTACTTCAGCACCCGTTTCGGTATCCGAAAACTGCCTAGAGCCAGGAAGCTCTGCTCCTGCGTGTATGCTGCATACCAACTTACTATTTGGAGACTGAGGGCACAAGGCTTCTTTGCCCATTTGGAAAGCTCCGTTCATGCGGCCTCCTTTATACCTGAAAAGCATTGTTGTTGCCGGGGTTTTAGTCACTGCCTGCATGGTTCTGAGAAGATATTGAGTTTTCCCGTAAGAAACCTTGTGCTTCCAGTTCCTAGTAGGAAGCTCACCCTTCTCTGCTCTATAACTAAAGTGAAAGTCAAGGGGAGCACTAGCCTCGAAGTAATGCCCTGATTATCCTGGCAAAACGGGAGGCGTGCAGCAGCTCCATGAGGCCTTCATCGCTGTTCTCTTTTAGTTTCAAGGTAGATAGCTTTTCAAGACTCCTAGAGACCTTACTTCAGCACCCGTTTCGGTATCCGAAAACTGCCTAGAGCCAGGAAGCTCTGCTCCTGCGTGTATGCTGCATACCAACTTACTATTTGGAGACTGAGGGCACAAGGCTTCTTTGCCCATTTGGAAAGCTCCGTTCATGCGGCCTCCTTTATACCTGAAAAGCATTGTTGTTGCCGGGGTTTTAGTCACTGCCTGCATGGTTCTGAGAAGATATTGAGTTTCCCGTAAGAAACCTTGTGCTTCCAGTTCCTAGTTGGAAGCTCACCCTGCTCTGCTCTATACCTAATGTGAAAGTCAACGTGAGCCCTAGCCTCGAAGGAAGGCCCTGATTTGCCTTGCCAAACGGGAGGCGTGGAGCAGCTCCATGAGGCCTTCTTCACTGTTCTGCTTTAGTTTCAAGGTAGATAGCTTTTCAAGACTCCTAGGGACCTTGTATCAGCACCCGTTTTGCTACCATTATACTGAGTGAGGCCAGGAAGCTCAGGGCCACGTAGGCAACTTCAGCCCCGTAGGCCTTTTGGAACACCCCAGTGTTGGCTAGAGAAAGGCAACACACTGCACCTTTCCTTGGGAGAGCCAGGTTATCTCAGGTCTACGCAGGATTCAGGAACACACTTCGAGACTGTCCGCCAGTAAATGGATGTAACCTCATTCCCCTAGTTGAACTCTATTGAGAAAAACACTCTCTTCTAATCCCTTTTCACCTTTTACACTTAGAGTCACGCATCCTCAAGGAGGTGGTCGGTTTGCATTCCAAGTACAATTTAAGCACAGTTCTTGGTGTAACACTGTAGGTCTTTGACGGATGCACAGGCCCCTAAGTCTCCCTCGTGCATCCTTTGTTTAGGCACTTGGCTGCACGCAGAAAAGCGGTCGTAGAAAAAAGTTGAATCAGGGAAAGCCCCAGTGGGTATCGTGAATCTCTTTTGACTTGTTAGCATCACCATGTACTTATGCTGCGTGTCATTCTGGAAATGGGAAACTGATGCCACAACGCTTGTGTTCCCATTTTGAAAGCTTCATCATGCAGTCTAGAAGACACCTGAAAAGCATTGTTGTTGCTGGGGATTTAGTCACTGCCTGTCGGCTTCTGAGAAGAAAATGAGTTTTCCCGAAAGGACCTTGTGCTTCCAGTTCCTAGTTGGAAGCTCACCCTGCTCTCCTCTATACCAAAAGTGGAAGTCAACGTGAGCACTAACCTAAAAGTAAGGCCCTGATTATCCTTGCAAATCGGGAGGCATGCAGCAGCTCCATGAGGCCTTCTTCGCTGTTCTGCTTTAGTTTAACGGTAGTAAGCTTTCCAAGACTCCTAGGCACCTTGCTTCACCACCCGTTTCGGTATCAGAAAACTGCCTAGAGCCAGGAAGCTCTGGTCCTGCGTGTATGCTGCGTATCAACCTAGAAATTGGAGACTGATGGCACAAGGCTTGTTTTCCCATTAGGAAGGCTCCGTTCACGCGGCCTCCTTTATACCTGAAAAGCATTGTTGTTGCCGGGGATTTAGTCACTGCCTGCCTGCTGCTGCGAAGAAAATGAGTTTTCCCGAAAGAAACCTTGAGCTTCCAGTTCCTAGTTGGAAGCTCACTCTGCTCTGCTCTATATCTAAACTGAAAGTCAAGGGGAGCACTAGCCTCGAAGTAATGCCCTGATTATCCTGGCAAAACGGGAGGCGTGCAGCAGCTCCATGAGGCCTTCATCGCTGTTCTCTTTTAGTTTCACGGTAGTAAGCTTTCCAAGACTCCTAGAGACCTTACTTCAGCACCCGTTTCGGTATCCGAAAACTGCCTAGAGCCAGGAAGCTCTGCTCCTGCGTGTATGCTGCATACCAACTTACTATTTGGAGACTGAGGGCACAAGGCTTCTTTGCCCATTTGGAAAGCTCCGTTCATGCGGCCTCCTTTATACCTGAAAAGCATTGTTGTTGCCGGGGTTTTAGTCACTGCCTGCATGGTTCTGAGAAGATATTGAGTTTTCCCGTAAGAAACCTTGTACTTCCAGTTCCTAGTAGGAAGCTCACCCTTCTCTGCTCTATAACTAAAGTGAAAGTCAAGGGGAGCACTAGCCTCGAAGTAATGCCCTGATTATCCTGGCAAAACGGGAGGCGTGCAGCAGCTCCATGAGGCCTTCATCGCTGTTCTCTTTTAGTTTCAAGGTAGATAGCTTTTCAAGACTCCTAGAGACCTTACTTCAGCACCCGTTTCGGTATCCGAAAACTGCCTAGAGCCAGGAAGCTCTGCTCCTGCGTGTATGCTGCATACCAACTTACTATTTGGAGACTGAGGGCACAAGGCTTCTTTGCCCATTTGGAAAGCTCCGTTCATGCGGCCTCCTTTATACCTGAAAAGCATTGTTGTTGCCGGGGTTTTAGTCACTGCCTGCATGGTTCTGAGAAGATATTGAGTTTCCCGTAAGAAACCTTGTGCTTCCAGTTCCTAGTTGGAAGCTCACCCTGCTCTGCTCTATACCTAATGTGAAAGTCAACGTGAGCCCTAGCCTCGAAGGAAGGCCCTGATTTGCCTTGCCAAACGGGAGGCGTGGAGCAGCTCCATGAGGCCTTCTTCACTGTTCTGCTTTAGTTTCAAGGTAGATAGCTTTTCAAGACTCCTAGGGACCTTGTATCAGCACCCGTTTTGCTACCATTATACTGAGTGAGGCCAGGAAGCTCAGGGCCACGTAGGCAACTTCAGCCCCGTAGGCCTTTTGGAACACCCCAGTGTTGGCTAGAGAAAGGCAACACACTGCACCTTTCCTTGGGAGAGCCAGGTTATCTCAGGTCTACGCAGGATTCAGGAACACACTTCGAGACTGTCCGCCAGTAAATGGATGTAACCTCATTCCCCTAGTTGAACTCTATTGAGAAAAACACTCTCTTCTAATCCCTTTTCACCTTTTACACTTAGAGTCACGCATCCTCAAGGAGGTGGTCGGTTTGCATTCCAAGTACAATTTAAGCACAGTTCTTGGTGTAACACTGTAGGTCTTTGACGGATGCACAGGCCCCTAAGTCTCCCTCGTGCATCCTTTGTTTAGGCACTTGGCTGCACGCAGAAAAGCGGTCGTAGAAAAAAGTTGAATCAGGGAAAGCCCCAGTGGGTATCGTGAATCTCTTTTGACTTGTTAGCATCACCATGTACTTATGCTGCGTGTCATTCTGGAAATGGGAAACTGATGCCACAACGCTTGTGTTCCCATTTTGAAAGCTTCATCATGCAGTCTAGAAGACACCTGAAAAGCATTGTTGTTGCTGGGGATTTAGTCACTGCCTGTCGGCTTCTGAGAAGAAAATGAGTTTTCCCGAAATGGGAAACTGACGCCACAACGCTTGTGTTCCCATTTTGAAAGCTTCATCATGCAGTCTAGAAGACACCTGAAAAGCATTGTTGTTGCTGGGGATTTAGTCACTGCCTGTCGGCTTCTGAGAAGAAAATGAGTTTTCCCGAAAGGACCTTGTGCTTCCAGTTCCTAGTTGGAAGCTCACCCTGCTCTCCTCTATACCAAAAGTGGAAGTCAACGTGAGCACTAACCTAAAAGTAAGGCCCTGATTATCCTTGCAAATCGGGAGGCATGCAGCAGCTCCATGAGGCCTTCCTCGCTGTTCTGCTTTAGTTGAATGGTAGTAAGCTTTCCAAGACTCCTAGGCACCTTGCTTCACCACCCGTTTCGGTATCAGAAAACTGCCTAGAGCCAGGAAGCTCTGGTGCTGCGTTTATGCTGCGTATCAACCTAGAAATTGGAGACTGATGGCACAAGGCTTGTTTTCCCATTAGGAAGGCTCCGTTCACGCGGCCTCCTTTATACCTGAAAAGCATTGTTGTTGCCAGGGATTTAGTCACTGCCTGCCTGCTGCTGCGAAGAAAATGAGTTTTCCCGAAAGAAACCTTGTGCTTCCAGTTCCTAGTTGGAAGCTCACTCTGCTCTGCTCTATAACTAAAGTGAAAGTCAAGGGGAGCACTAGCCTCGAAGTAATGCCCTGATTATCCTGGCAAAACGGGAGGTGTGCAGCAGCTCCATGAGGCCTTCATCGCTGTTCTCTTTTAGTTTCACGGTAGTAAGCTTTCCAAGACTCCTAGAGACCTTACTTCAGCACCCGTTTGGGTATCCGAAAACTGCCTAGAGCCAGGAAGCTCTGCTCCTGCGTGTATGCTGCATACCAACTTACTATTTGGAGACTGAGGGCACAAGGCTTCTTTGCCCATTTGGAAAGCTCCGTTCATGCGGCCTCCTTTATACCTGAAAAGCATTGTTGTTGCCGGGGTTTTAGTCACTGCCTGCATGGTTCTGAGAAGATATTGAGTTTCCCGTAAGAAACCTTGTGCTTCCAGTTCCTAGTTGGAAGCTCACCCTGCTCTGCTCTATACCTAATGTGAAAGTCAACGTGAGCCCTAGCCTCGAAGGAAGGCCCTGATTTGCCTTGCCAAACGGGAGGCGTGGAGCAGCTCCATGAGGCCTTCTTCACTGTTCTGCTTTAGTTTCAAGGTAGATAGCTTTTCAAGACTCCTAGGGACCTTGTATCAGCACCCGTTTTGCTACCATTATACTGAGTGAGGCCAGGAAGCTCAGGGCCACGTAGGCAACTTCAGCCCCGTAGGCCTTTTGGAACACCCCAGTGTTGGCTAGAGAAAGGCAACACACTGCACCTTTCCTTGGGAGAGCCAGGTTATCTCAGGTCTACGCAGGATTCAGGAACACACTTCGAGACTGTCCGCCAGTAAATGGATGTAACCTCATTCCCCTAGTTGAACTCTATTGAGAAAAACACTCTCTTCTAATCCCTTTTCACCTTTTACACTTAGAGTCACGCATCCTCAAGGAGGTGGTCGGTTTGCATTCCAAGTACAATTTAAGCACAGTTCTTGGTGTAACACTGTAGGTCTTTGACGGATGCACAGGCCCCTAAGTCTCCCTCGTGCATCCTTTGTTTAGGCACTTGGCTGCACGCAGAAAAGCGGTCGTAGAAAAAAGTTGAATCAGGGAAAGCCCCAGTGGGTATCGTGAATCTCTTTTGACTTGTTAGCATCACCATGTACTTATGCTGCGTGTCATTCTGGAAATGGGAAACTGATGCCACAACGCTTGTGTTCCCATTTTGAAAGCTTCATCATGCAGTCTAGAAGATACCTGAAAAGCATTGTTGTTGCTGGGGATTTAGTCACTGCCTGTCGGCTTCTGAGAAGAAAATGAGTTTTCCCGAAAGGACCTTGTGCTTCCAGTTCCTAGTTGGAAGCTCACCCTGCTCTCCTCTATACCAAAAGTGGAAGTCAACGTGAGCACTAACCTAAAAGTAAGGCCCTGATTATCCTTGCAAATCGGGAGGCATGCAGCAGCTCCATGAGGCCTTCCTCGCTGTTCTGATTTAGTTTAACGGTAGTAAGCTTTCCAAGACTCCTAGGCACCTTGCTTCACCACCCGTTTCGGTATCAGAAAACTGCCTAGAGCCAGGAAGCTCTGGTCCTGCGTGTATGCTGCGTATCAACCTAGAAATTGGAGACTGATGGCACAAGGCTTGTTTTCCCATTAGGAAGGCTCCGTTCACGCGGCCTCCTTTATACCTGAAAAGCATTGTTGTTGCCGTGGATTTAGTCACTGCCTGCCTGCTGCTGCGAAGAAAATGAGTTTTCCCGAAAGAAACCTTGAGCTTCCAGTTCCTAGTTGGAAGCTCACTCTGCTCTGCTCTATATCTAAACTGAAAGTCAAGGGGAGCACTAGCCTCGAAGTAATGCCCTGATTATCCTGGCAAAACGGGAGGCGTGCAGCAGCTCCATGAGGCCTTCATCGCTGTTCTCTTTTAGTTTCACGGTAGTAAGCTTTCCAAGACTCCTAGAGACCTTACTTCAGCACCCGTTTCGGTATCCGAAAACTGCCTAGAGCCAGGAAGCTCTGCTCCTGCGTGTATGCTGCATACCAACTTACTATTTGGAGACTGAGGGCACAAGGCTTCTTTGCCCATTTGGAAAGCTCCGTTCATGCGGCCTCCTTTATACCTGAAAAGCATTGTTGTTGCCGGGGTTTTAGTCACTGCCTGCATGGTTCTGAGAAGATATTGAGTTTTCCCGTAAGAAACCTTGTGCTTCCAGTTCCTAGTAGGAAGCTCACCCTTCTCTGCTCTATAACTAAAGTGAAAGTCAAGGGGAGCACTAGCCTCGAAGTAATGCCCTGATTATCCTGGCAAAACGGGAGGCGTGCAGCAGCTCCATGAGGCCTTCATCGCTGTTCTCTTTTAGTTTCACGGTAGTAAGCTTTCCAAGACTCCTAGAGACCTTACTTCAGCACCCGTTTCGGTATCCGAAAACTGCCTAGAGCCAGGAAGCTCTGCTCCTGCGTGTATGCTGCATACCAACTTACTATTTGGAGACTGAGGGCACAAGGCTTCTTTGCCCATTTGGAAAGCTCCGTTCATGCGGCCTCCTTTATACCTGAAAAGCATTGTTGTTGCCGGGGTTTTAGTCACTGCCTGCATGGTTCTGAGAAGATATTGAGTTTCCCGTAAGAAACCTTGTGCTTCCAGTTCCTAGTTGGAAGCTCACCCTGCTCTGCTCTATACCTAATGTGAAAGTCAACGTGAGCCCTAGCCTCGAAGGAAGGCCCTGATTTGCCTTGCCAAACGGGAGGCGTGGAGCAGCTCCATGAGGCCTTCTTCACTGTTCTGCTTTAGTTTCAAGGTAGATAGCTTTTCAAGACTCCTAGGGACCTTGTTTCAGCACCCGTTTTGCTACCATTATACTGAGTGAGGCCAGGAAGCTCAGGGCCACGTAGGCAACTTCAGCCCCGTAGGCCTTTTGGAACACCCCAGTGTTGGCTAGAGAAAGGCAACACACTGCACCTTTCCTTGGGAGAGCCAGGTTATCTCAGGTCTACGCAGGATTCAGGAACACACTTCGAGACTGTCCGCCAGTAAATGGATGTAACCTCATTCCCCTAGTTGAACTCTATTGAGAAAAACACTCTCTTCTAATCCCTTTTCACCTTTTACACTTAGAGTCACGCATCCTCAAGGAGGTGGTCGGTTTGCATTCCAAGTACAATTTAAGCACAGTTCTTGGTGTAACACTGTAGGTCTTTGACGGATGCACAGGCCCCTAAGTCTCCCTCGTGCATCCTTTGTTTAGGCACTTGGCTGCACGCAGAAAAGCGGTCGTAGAAAAAAGTTGAATCAGGGAAAGCCCCAGTGGGTATCGTGAATCTCTTTTGACTTGTTAGCATCACCATGTACTTATGCTGCGTGTCATTCTGGAAATGGGAAACTGATGCCACAACGCTTGTGTTCCCATTTTGAAAGCTTCATCATGCAGTCTAGAAGACACCTGAAAAGCATTGTTGTTGCTGGGGATTTAGTCACTGCCTGTCGGCTTCTGAGAAGAAAATGAGTTTTCCCGAAATGGGAAACTGACGCCACAACGCTTGTGTTCCCATTTTGAAAGCTTCATCATGCAGTCTAGAAGACACCTGAAAAGCATTGTTGTTGCTGGGGATTTAGTCACTGCCTGTCGGCTTCTGAGAAGAAAATGAGTTTTCCCGAAAGGACCTTGTGCTTCCAGTTCCTAGTTGGAAGCTCACCCTGCTCTCCTCTATACCAAAAGTGGAAGTCAACGTGAGCACTAACCTAAAAGTAAGGCCCTGATTATCCTTGCAAATCGGGAGGCATGCAGCAGCTCCATGAGGCCTTCCTCGCTGTTCTGCTTTAGTTGAATGGTAGTAAGCTTTCCAAGACTCCTAGGCACCTTGCTTCACCACCCGTTTCGGTATCAGAAAACTGCCTAGAGCCAGGAAGCTCTGGTGCTGCGTTTATGCTGCGTATCAACCTAGAAATTGGAGACTGATGGCACAAGGCTTGTTTTCCCATTAGGAAGGCTCCGTTCACGCGGCCTCCTTTATACCTGAAAAGCATTGTTGTTGCCAGGGATTTAGTCACTGCCTGCCTGCTGCTGCGAAGAAAATGAGTTTTCCCGAAAGAAACCTTGTGCTTCCAGTTCCTAGTTGGAAGCTCACTCTGCTCTGCTCTATAACTAAAGTGAAAGTCAAGGGGAGCACTATCCTCGAAGTAATGCCCTGATTATCCTGGCAAAACGGGAGGTGTGCAGCAGCTCCATGAGGCCTTCATCGCTGTTCTCTTTTAGTTTCACGGTAGTAAGCTTTCCAAGACTCCTAGAGACCTTACTTCAGCACCCGTTTGGGTATCCGAAAACTGCCTAGAGCCAGGAAGCTCTGCTCCTGCGTGTATGCTGCATACCAACTTACTATTTGGAGACTGAGGGCACAAGGCTTCTTTGCCCATTTGGAAAGCTCCGTTCATGCGGCCTCCTTTATACCTGAAAAGCATTGTTGTTGCCGGGGTTTTAGTCACTGCCTGCATGGTTCTGAGAAGATATTGAGTTTCCCGTAAGAAACCTTGTGCTTCCAGTTCCTAGTTGGAAGCTCACCCTGCTCTGCTCTATACCTAATGTGAAAGTCAACGTGAGCCCTAGCCTCGAAGGAAGGCCCTGATTTGCCTTGCCAAACGGGAGGCGTGGAGCAGCTCCATGAGGCCTTCTTCACTGTTCTGCTTTAGTTTCAAGGTAGATAGCTTTTCAAGACTCCTAGGGACCTTGTATCAGCACCCGTTTTGCTACCATTATACTGAGTGAGGCCAGGAAGCTCAGGGCCACGTAGGCAACTTCAGCCCCGTAGGCCTTTTGGAACACCCCAGTGTTGGCTAGAGAAAGGCAACACACTGCACCTTTCCTTGGGAGAGCCAGGTTATCTCAGGTCTACGCAGGATTCAGGAACACACTTCGAGACTGTCCGCCAGTAAATGGATGTAACCTCATTCCCCTAGTTGAACTCTATTGAGAAAAACACTCTCTTCTAATCCCTTTTCACCTTTTACACTTAGAGTCACGCATCCTCAAGGAGGTGGTCGGTTTGCATTCCAAGTACAATTTAAGCACAGTTCTTGGTGTAACACTGTAGGTCTTTGACGGATGCACAGGCCCCTAAGTCTCCCTCGTGCATCCTTTGTTTAGGCACTTGGCTGCACGCAGAAAAGCGGTCGTAGAAAAAAGTTGAATCAGGGAAAGCCCCAGTGGGTATCGTGAATCTCTTTTGACTTGTTAGCATCACCATGTACTTATGCTGCGTGTCATTCTGGAAATGGGAAACTGATGCCACAACGCTTGTGTTCCCATTTTGAAAGCTTCATCATGCAGTCTAGAAGACACCTGAAAAGCATTGTTGTTGCTGGGGATTTAGTCACTGCCTGTCGGCTTCTGAGAAGAAAATGAGTTTTCCCGAAGGACCTTGTGCTTCCAGTTCCTAGTTGGAAGCTCACCCTGCTCTCCTCTATACCAAAAGTGGAAGTCAACGTGAGCACTAACCTAAAAGTAAGGCCCTGATTATCCTTGCAAATCGGGAGGCATGCAGCAGCTCCATGAGGCCTTCCTCGCTGTTCTGCTTTAGTTAAACGGTAGAAAGCTTTCCAAGACTCCTAGGCACCTTGCTTCACCACCCGTTTCGGGTTTCGGTATCAGAAAACTGCCTAAAGCCAGGAAGCTCTGGTCCTGCGTGTATGCTGCGTATCAACCTAGAAATTGGAGACTGATGGCACAAGGCTTGTTCTCCCATTAGGAAGGCTCCGTTCATGCGGCCTCCTTTATACCTGAAAAGCATTGTTGTTGCCGGGGTTTTACTCACTGCCTGCATGGTTCTGAGAAGATACTGAGTTTTCCCGTAAGAAACCTTGTGCTTCCAGTTCCTCGTTGGAAGCTCACCCTGCTCTGCTCTATACCTAATGTGAAAGTCAACGTGAGCCCTAGCCTCGAAGGAAGGCCCTGAATTGCCTTGCCAAACGGGAGGCGTGGAGCAGCTCCATGAGACCTTCTTCACTGTTCTGCTTTAGTTTCAAGGTAGATAGCTTTTCAAGACTCCTAGGGACCTTGTTTCAGCACCCGTTTTGCTACCATTATACTGAGTGAGGCCAGGAAGCTCAGGGCCACGTAGGCAACTTCAGCCCCGTAGGCCTTTTGGAACACCCCAGTGTTAGCTAGAGAAAGGCAACACACTGCACTCTTCCTTGGGAGAGCCAGGTTACCTCAGCTCTACACAGGATTCAGGAACACACTTCGAGACTGTCCGCCATTAAATGGATGTAACCTCATTCCCCTAGTTGAACTCTATTGAGAAAAACACTCTCTTCTAATCCCTTTTCACCTTTTACACTTAGAGTCACGCATCCTCAAGGAGGTGGTCGGTTTGCATTCCAAGTACAATTTAAGCACAGTTCTTGGTGTAACACTGTAGGTCTTTGACGGATGCACAGGCCCCTAAGTCTCCCTCGCGCATCCTTTGTTTAGGCACTTGGCTGCACGCAGAAAAGCGGTCGTAGAAAAAAGTTGTATCAGGGAAAGCCCCAGTGGGTATCGTGAATCTCTTTTGACTTGTTAGCATCACCATGTACTTATGCTGCGTGTCATTCTGGAAATGGGAAACTGATGCCACAACGCTTGTGTTCCCATTTTGAAAGCTTCATCATGCAGTCTAGAAGACACCTGAAAAGCATTGTTGTTGCTGGGGATTTAGTCACTGCCTGTTGGCTTCTGAGAAGAAAATGAGTTTTCCCGAAATGGGAAACTGACGCCACAACGCTTGTGTTCCCATTTTGAAAGCTTCATCATGCAGTCTAGAAGACACCTGAAAAGCATTGTTGTTGCTGGGGATTTAGTCACTGCCTGTCGGCTTCTGAGAAGAAAATGAGTTTTCCCGAAAGGACCTTGTGCTTCCAGTTCCTAGTTGGAAGCTCACCCTGCTCTCCTCTATACCAAAAGTGGAAGTCAACGTGAGCACTAACCTAAAAGTAAGGCCCTGATTATCCTTGCAAATCGGGAGGCATGCAGCAGCTCCATGAGGCCTTCCTCGCTGTTCTGCTTTAGTTGAATGGTAGTAAGCTTTCCAAGACTCCTAGGCACCTTGCTTCACCACCCGTTTCGGTATCAGAAAACTGCCTAGAGCCAGGAAGCTCTGGTGCTGCGTTTATGCTGCGTATCAACCTAGAAATTGGAGACTGATGGCACAAGGCTTGTTTTCCCATTAGGAAGGCTCCGTTCACGCGGCCTCCTTTATACCTGAAAAGCATTGTTGTTGCCGGGGATTTAGTCACTGCCTGCCTGCTGCTGCGAAGAAAATGAGTTTTCCCGAAAGAAACCTTGTGCTTCCAGTTCCTAGTTGGAAGCTCACTCTGCTCTGCTCTATAACTAAAGTGAAAGTCAAGGGGAGCACTATCCTCGAAGTAATGCCCTGATTATCCTGGCAAAACGGGAGGTGTGCAGCAGCTCCATGAGGCCTTCATCGCTGTTCTCTTTTAGTTTCAGGGTAGTAAGCTTTCCAAGACTCCTAGAGACCTTACTTCAGCACCCGTTTCGGTATCCGAAAACTGCCTAGAGCCAGGAAGCTCTGCTCCTGCGTGTATGCTGCATACCAACTTACTATTTGGAGACTGAGGGCACAAGGCTTCTTTGCCCATTTGGAAAGCTCCGTTCATGCGGCCTCCTTTATACCTGAAAAGCATTGTTGTTGCCGGGGTTTTAGTCACTGCCTGCATGGTTCTGAGAAGATATTGAGTTTCCCGTAAGAAACCTTGTGCTTCCAGTTCCTAGTTGGAAGCTCACCCTGCTCTGCTCTATACCTAATGTGAAAGTCAACGTGAGCCCTAGCCTCGAAGGAAGGCCCTGATTTGCCTTGCCAAACGGGAGGCGTGGAGCAGCTCCATGAGGCCTTCTTCACTGTTCTGCTTTAGTTTCAAGGTAGATAGCTTTTCAAGACTCCTAGGGACCTTGTTTCAGCACCCGTTTTGCTACCATTATACTGAGTGAGGCCAGGAAGCTCAGGGCCACGTAGGCAACTTCAGCCCCGTAGGCCTTTTGGAACACCCCAGTGTTGGCTAGAGAAAGGCAACACACTGCACCTTTCCTTGGGAGAGCCAGGTTATCTCAGGTCTACGCAGGATTCAGGAACACACTTCGAGACTGTCCGCCAGTAAATGGATGTAACCTCATTCCCCTAGTTGAACTCTATTGAGAAAAACACTCTCTTCTAATCCCTTTTCACCTTTTACACTTAGAGTCACGCATCCTCAAGGAGGTGGTCGGTTTGCATTCCAAGTACAATTTAAGCACAGTTCTTGGTGTAACACTGTAGGTCTTTGACGGATGCACAGGCCCCTAAGTCTCCCTCGTGCATCCTTTGTTTAGGCACTTGGCTGCACGCAGAAAAGCGGTCGTAGAAAAAAGTTGAATCAGGGAAAGCCCCAGTGGGTATCGTGAATCTCTTTTGACTTGTTAGCATCACCATGTACTTATGCTGAGTGTCATTCTGGAAATGGGAAACTGATGCCACAACGCTTGTGTTCCCATTTTGAAAGCTTCATCATGCAGTCTAGAAGATACCTGAAAAGCATTGTTGTTGCTGGGGATTTAGTCACTGCCTGTCGGCTTCTGAGAAGAAAATGAGTTTTCCCGAAAGGACCTTGTGCTTCCAGTTCCTAGTTGGAAGCTCACCTTGCTCTCCTCTATACCAAAAGTGGAAGTCAACGTGAGCACTAACCTAAAAGTAAGGCCCTGATTATCCTTGCCAATCGGGAGGCATGCAGCAGCTCCATGAGGCCTTCCTCGCTGTTCTGCTTTAGTTTAACGGTAGTAAGCTTTCCAAGACTCCTAGGCACCTTGCTTCACCACCCGTTTCGGGTTTCGGTATCAGAAAACTGCCTAGAGCCAGGAAGCTCTGGTCCTGCGTGTATGCTGCGTATCAACCTAGAAATTGGAGACTGATGGCACAAGGCTTGTTTTCCCATTAGGAAGGCTCCGTTCACGCGGCCTCCTTTATACCTGAAAAGCATTGTTGTTGCCGGGGATTTAGTCACTGCCTGCCTGCTGCTGCGAAGAAAATGAGTTTTCCCGAAAGAAACCTTGTGCTTCCAGTTCCTAGTTGGAAGCTCACTCTGCTCTGCTCTATATCTAAACTGAAAGTCAAGGGGAGCACTAGCCTCGAAGTAATGCCCTGATTATCCTGGCAAAACGGGAGGCGTGCAGCAGCTCCTTGAGGCCTTCATCGCTGTTCTCTTTTAGTTTCACGGTAGTAAGCTTTCCAAGACTCCTAGAGACCTTACTTCAGCACCCGTTTCGGTATCAGAAAACTGCCTAGAGCCAGGAAGCTCTGGTCCTGCGTGTATGCTGCGTATCAACTTACTATTTGGAGACTGATGGCACAAGGCTTCTTTGCCCATTTGGAAAGCTCCGTTCATGCGGCCTCCTTTATACCTGAAAAGCATTGTTGTTGCCGGGGTTTTAGTCACTGCCTGCATGGTTCTGAGAAGATATTGAGTTTTCCCGTAAGAAACCTTGTGCTTCCAGTTCCTAGTAGGAAGCTCACCCTTCTCTGCTCTATAACTAAAGTGAAAGTCAAGGGGAGCACTAGCCTCGAAGTAATGCCCTGATTATCCTGGCAAAACGGGAGGTGTGCAGCAGCTCCATGAGGCCTTCATCGCTGTTCTCTTTTAGTTTCACGGTAGTAAGCTTTCCAAGACTCCTAGAGACCTTACTTCAGCACCCGTTTCGGTATCCGAAAACTGCCTAGAGCCAGGAAGCTCTGCTCCTGCGTGTATGCTGCATACCAACTTACTATTTGGAGACTGAGGGCACAAGGCTTCTTTGCCCATTTGGAAAGCTCCGTTCATGCGGCCTCCTTTATACCTGAAAAGCATTGTTGTTGCCGGGGTTTTAGTCACTGCCTGCATGGTTCTGAGAAGATATTGAGTTTCCCGTAAGAAACCTTGTGCTTCCACTTCCTAGTTGGAAGCTCACCCTGCTCTGCTCTATACCTAATGTGAAAGTCAACGTGAGCCCTAGCCTCGAAGGAAGGCCCTGATTTGCCTTGCCAAACGGGAGGCGTGGAGCAGCTCCATGAGGCCTTCTTCACTGTTCTGCTTTAGTTTCAAGGTAGATAGCTTTTCAAGACTCCTAGGGACCTTGTTTCAGCACCCGTTTTGCTACCATTATACTGAGTGAGGCCAGGAAGCTCAGGGCCACGTAGGCAACTTCAGCCCCGTAGGCCTTTTGGAACACCCCAGTGTTGGCTAGAGAAAGGCAACACACTGCACCTTTCCTTGGGAGAGCCAGGTTATCTCAGGTCTACGCAGGATTCAGGAACACACTTCGAGACTGTCCGCCAGTAAATGGATGTAACCTCATTCCCCTAGTTGAACTCTATTGAGAAAAACACTCTCTTCTAATCCCTTTTCACCTTTTACACTTAGAGTCACGCATCCTCAAGGAGGTGGTCGGTTTGCATTCCAAGTACAATTTAAGCACAGTTCTTGGTGTAACACTGTAGGTCTTTGACGGATGCACAGGCCCCTAAGTCTCCCTCGTGCATCCTTTGTTTAGGCACTTGGCTGCACGCAGAAAAGCGGTCGTAGAAAAAAGTTGAATCAGGGAAAGCCCCAGTGGGTATCGTGAATCTCTTTTGACTTGTTAGCATCACCATGTACTTATGCTGCGTGTCATTCTGGAAATGGGAAACTGATGCCACAACGCTTGTGTTCCCATTTTGAAAGCTTCATCATGCAGTCTAGAAGACACCTGAAAAGCATTGTTGTTGCTGGGGATTTAGTCACTGCCTGTTGGCTTCTGAGAAGAAAATGAGTTTTCCCGAAATGGGAAACTGACGCCACAACGCTTGTGTTCCCATTTTGAAAGCTTCATCATGCAGTCTAGAAGACACCTGAAAAGCATTGTTGTTGCTGGGGATTTAGTCACTGCCTGTCGGCTTCTGAGAAGAAAATGAGTTTTCCCGAAAGGACCTTGTGCTTCCAGTTCCTAGTTGGAAGCTCACCCTGCTCTCCTCTATACCAAAAGTGGAAGTCAACGTGAGCACTAACCTAAAAGTAAGGCCCTGATTATTCTTGCAAATCGGGAGGCATGCAGCAGCTCCATGAGGCCTTCCTCGCTGTTCTGCTTTAGTTGAATGGTAGTAAGCTTTCCAAGACTCCTAGGCACCTTGCTTCACCACCCGTTTCGGTATCAGAAAACTGCCTAGAGCCAGGAAGCTCTGGTGCTGCGTTTATGCTGCGTATCAACCTAGAAATTGGAGACTGATGGCACAAGGCTTGTTTTCCCATTAGGAAGGCTCCGTTCACGCGGCCTCCTTTATACCTGAAAAGCATTGTTGTTGCCGGGGATTTAGTCACTGCCTGCCTGCTGCTGCGAAGAAAATGAGTTTTCCCGAAAGAAACCTTGTGCTTCCAGTTCCTAGTTGGAAGCTCACTCTGCTCTGCTCTATAACTAAAGTGAAAGTCAAGGGGAGCACTATCCTCGAAGTAATGCCCTGATTATCCTGGCAAAACGGGAGGTGTGCAGCAGCTCCATGAGGCCTTCATCGCTGTTCTCTTTTAGTTTCACGGTAGTAAGCTTTCCAAGACTCCTAGAGACCTTACTTCAGCACCCGTTTGGGTATCCGAAAACTGCCTAGAGCCAGGAAGCTCTGCTCCTGCGTGTATGCTGCATACCAACTTACTATTTGGAGACTGAGGGCACAAGGCTTCTTTGCCCATTTGGAAAGCTCCGTTCATGCGGCCTCCTTTATACCTGAAAAGCATTGTTGTTGCCGGGGTTTTAGTCACTGCCTGCATGGTTCTGAGAAGATATTGAGTTTCCCGTAAGAAACCTTGTGCTTCCACTTCCTAGTTGGAAGCTCACCCTGCTCTGCTCTATACCTAATGTGAAAGTCAACGTGAGCCCTAGCCTCGAAGGAAGGCCCTGATTTGCCTTGCCAAACGGGAGGCGTGGAGCAGCTCCATGAGGCCTTCTTCACTGTTCTGCTTTAGTTTCAAGGTAGATAGCTTTTCAAGACTCCTAGGGACCTTGTATCAGCACCCGTTTTGCTACCATTATACTGAGTGAGGCCAGGAAGCTCAGGGCCACGTAGGCAACTTCAGCCCCGTAGGCCTTTTGGAACACCCCAGTGTTGGCTAGAGAAAGGCAACACACTGCACCTTTCCTTGGGAGAGCCAGGTTATCTCAGGTCTACGCAGGATTCAGGAACACACTTCGAGACTGTCCGCCAGTAAATGGATGTAACCTCATTCCCCTAGTTGAACTCTATTGAGAAAAACACTCTCTTCTAATCCCTTTTCACCTTTTACACTTAGAGTCACGCATCCTCAAGGAGGTGGTCGGTTTGCATTCCAAGTACAATTTAAGCACAGTTCTTGGTGTAACACTGTAGGTCTTTGACGGATGCACAGGCCCCTAAGTCTCCCTCGTGCATCCTTTGTTTAGGCACTTGGCTGCACGCAGAAAAGCGGTCGTAGAAAAAAGTTGAATCAGGGAAAGCCCCAGTGGGTATCGTGAATCTCTTTTGACTTGTTAGCATCACCATGTACTTATGCTGCGTGTCATTCTGGAAATGGGAAACTGATGCCACAACGCTTGTGTTCCCATTTTGAAAGCTTCATCATGCAGTCTAGAAGATACCTGAAAAGCATTGTTGTTGCTGGGGATTTAGTCACTGCCTGTCGGCTTCTGAGAAGAAAATGAGTTTTCCCGAAAGGACCTTGTGCTTCCAGTTCCTAGTTGGAAGCTCACCCTGCTCTCCTCTATACCAAAAGTGGAAGTCAACGTGAGCACTAACCTAAAAGTAAGGCCCTGATTATCCTTGCCAATCGGGAGGCATGCAGCAGCTCCATGAGGCCTTCCTCGCTGTTCTGCTTTAGTTTAACGGTAGTAAGCTTTCCAAGACTCCTAGGCACCTTGCTTCACCACCCGTTTCGGGTTTCGGTATCAGAAAACTGCCTAGAGCCAGGAAGCTCTGGTCCTGCGTGTATGCTGCGTATCAACCTAGAAATTGGAGACTGATGGCACAAGGCTTGTTTTCCCATTAGGAAGGCTCCGTTCACGCGGCCTCCTTTATACCTGAAAAGCATTGTTGTTGCCGGGGATTTAGTCACTGCCTGCCTGCTGCTGCGAAGAAAATGAGTTTTCCCGAAAGAAACCTTGTGCTTCCAGTTCCTAGTTGGAAGCTCACTCTGCTCTGCTCTATATCTAAACTGAAAGTCAAGGGGAGCACTAGCCTCGAAGTAATGCCCTGATTATCCTGGCAAAACGGGAGGCGTGCAGCAGCTCCTTGAGGCCTTCATCGCTGTTCTCTTTTAGTTTCACGGTAGTAAGCTTTCCAAGACTCCTAGAGACCTTACTTCAGCACCCGTTTCGGTATCCGAAAACTGCCTAGAGCCAGGAAGCTCTGGTCCTGCGTGTATGCTGCGTATCAACTTACTATTTGGAGACTGATGGCACAAGGCTTCTTTGCCCATTTGGAAAGCTCCGTTCATGCGGCCTCCTTTATACCTGAAAAGCATTGTTGTTGCCGGGGTTTTAGTCACTGCCTGCATGGTTCTGAGAAGATATTGAGTTTTCCCGTAAGAAACCTTGTGCTTCCAGTTCCTAGTAGGAAGCTCACCCTTCTCTGCTCTATAACTAAAGTGAAAGTCAAGGGGAGCACTAGCCTCGAAGTAATGCCCTGATTATCCTGGCAAAACGGGAGGTGTGCAGCAGCTCCATGAGGCCTTCATCGCTGTTCTCTTTTAGTTTCACGGTAGTAAGCTTTCCAAGACTCCTAGAGACCTTACTTCAGCACCCGTTTCGGTATCCGAAAACTGCCTAGAGCCAGGAAGCTCTGCTCCTGCGTGTATGCTGCATACCAACTTACTATTTGGAGACTGAGGGCACAAGGCTTCTTTGCCCATTTGGAAAGCTCCGTTCATGCGGCCTCCTTTATACCTGAAAAGCATTGTTGTTGCCGGGGTTTTAGTCACTGCCTGCATGGTTCTGAGAAGATATTGAGTTTCCCGTAAGAAACCTTGTGCTTCCAGTTCCTAGTTGGAAGCTCACCCTGCTCTGCTCTATACCTAATGTGAAAGTCAACGTGAGCCCTAGCCTCGAAGGAAGGCCCTGATTTGCCTTGCCAAACGGGAGGCGTGGAGCAGCTCCATGAGGCCTTCTTCACTGTTCTGCTTTAGTTTCAAGGTAGATAGCTTTTCAAGACTCCTAGGGACCTTGTATCAGCACCCGTTTTGCTACCATTATACTGAGTGAGGCCAGGAAGCTCAGGGCCACGTAGGCAACTTCAGCCCCGTAGGCCTTTTGGAACACCCCAGTGTTGGCTAGAGAAAGGCAACACACTGCACCTTTCCTTGGGAGAGCCAGGTTATCTCAGGTCTACGCAGGATTCAGGAACACACTTCGAGACTGTCCGCCAGTAAATGGATGTAACCTCATTCCCCTAGTTGAACTCTATTGAGAAAAACACTCTCTTCTAATCCCTTTTCACCTTTTACACTTAGAGTCACGCATCCTCAAGGAGGTGGTCGGTTTGCATTCCAAGTACAATTTAAGCACAGTTCTTGGTGTAACACTGTAGGTCTTTGACGGATGCACAGGCCCCTAAGTCTCCCTCGTGCATCCTTTGTTTAGGCACTTGGCTGCACGCAGAAAAGCGGTCGTAGAAAAAAGTTGAATCAGGGAAAGCCCCAGTGGGTATCGTGAATCTCTTTTGACTTGTTAGCATCACCATGTACTTATGCTGCGTGTCATTCTGGAAATGGGAAACTGATGCCACAACGCTTGTGTTCCCATTTTGAAAGCTTCATCATGCAGTCTAGAAGACACCTGAAAAGCATTGTTGTTGCTGGGGATTTAGTCACTGCCTGTCGGCTTCTGAGAAGAAAATGAGTTTTCCCGAAAGGACCTTGTGCTTCCAGTTCCTAGTTGGAAGCTCACCCTGCTCTCCTCTATACCAAAAGTGGAAGTCAACGTGAGCACTAACCTAAAAGTAAGGCCCTGATTATCCTTGCAAATCGGGAGGCATGCAGCAGCTCCATGAGGCCTTCTTCGCTGTTCTGCTTTAGTTTAACGGTAGTAAGCTTTCCAAGACTCCTAGGCACCTTGCTTCACCACCCGTTTCGGTATCAGAAAACTGCCTAGAGCCAGGAAGCTCTGGTCCTGCGTGTATGCTGCGTATCAACCTAGAAATTGGAGACTGATGGCACAAGGCTTGTTTTCCCATTAGGAAGGCTCCGTTCACGCGGCCTCCTTTATACCTGAAAAGCATTGTTGTTGCCGGGGATTTAGTCACTGCCTGCCTGCTGCTGCGAAGAAAATGAGTTTTCCCGAAAGAAACCTTGAGCTTCCAGTTCCTAGTTGGAAGCTCACTCTGCTCTGCTCTATATCTAAACTGAAAGTCAAGGGGAGCACTAGCCTCGAAGTAATGCCCTGATTATCCTGGCAAAACGGGAGGCGTGCAGCAGCTCCATGAGGCCTTCATCGCTGTTCTCTTTTAGTTTCACGGTAGTAAGCTTTCCAAGACTCCTAGAGACCTTACTTCAGCACCCGTTTCGGTATCCGAAAACTGCCTAGAGCCAGGAAGCTCTGCTCCTGCGTGTATGCTGCATACCAACTTACTATTTGGAGACTGAGGGCACAAGGCTTCTTTGCCCATTTGGAAAGCTCCGTTCATGCGGCCTCCTTTATACCTGAAAAGCATTGTTGTTGCCGGGGTTTTAGTCACTGCCTGCATGGTTCTGAGAAGATATTGAGTTTTCCCGTAAGAAACCTTGTGCTTCCAGTTCCTAGTAGGAAGCTCACCCTTCTCTGCTCTATAACTAAAGTGAAAGTCAAGGGGAGCACTAGCCTCGAAGTAATGCCCTGATTATCCTGGCAAAACGGGAGGCGTGCAGCAGCTCCATGAGGCCTTCATCGCTGTTCTCTTTTAGTTTCAAGGTAGATAGCTTTTCAAGACTCCTAGAGACCTTACTTCAGCACCCGTTTCGGTATCCGAAAACTGCCTAGAGCCAGGAAGCTCTGCTCCTGCGTGTATGCTGCATACCAACTTACTATTTGGAGACTGAGGGCACAAGGCTTCTTTGCCCATTTGGAAAGCTCCGTTCATGCGGCCTCCTTTATACCTGAAAAGCATTGTTGTTGCCGGGGTTTTAGTCACTGCCTGCATGGTTCTGAGAAGATATTGAGTTTCCCGTAAGAAACCTTGTGCTTCCAGTTCCTAGTTGGAAGCTCACCCTGCTCTGCTCTATACCTAATGTGAAAGTCAACGTGAGCCCTAGCCTCGAAGGAAGGCCCTGATTTGCCTTGCCAAACGGGAGGCGTGGAGCAGCTCCATGAGGCCTTCTTCACTATTCTGCTTTAGTTTCAAGGTAGATAGCTTTTCAAGACTCCTAGGGACCTTGTATCAGCACCCGTTTTGCTACCATTATACTGAGTGAGGCCAGGAAGCTCAGGGCCACGTAGGCAACTTCAGCCCCGTAGGCCTTTTGGAACACCCCAGTGTTGGCTAGAGAAAGGCAACACACTGCACCTTTCCTTGGGAGAGCCAGGTTATCTCAGGTCTACGCAGGATTCAGGAACACACTTCGAGACTGTCCGCCAGTAAATGGATGTAACCTCATTCCCCTAGTTGAACTCTATTGAGAAAAACACTCTCTTCTAATCCCTTTTCACCTTTTACACTTAGAGTCACGCATCCTCAAGGAGGTGGTCGGTTTGCATTCCAAGTACAATTTAAGCACAGTTCTTGGTGTAACACTGTAGGTCTTTGACGGATGCACAGGCCCCTAAGTCTCCCTCGTGCATCCTTTGTTTAGGCACTTGGCTGCACGCAGAAAAGCGGTCGTAGAAAAAAGTTGAATCAGGGAAAGCCCCAGTGGGTATCGTGAATCTCTTTTGACTTGTTAGCATCACCATGTACTTATGCTGCGTGTCATTCTGGAAATGGGAAACTGATGCCACAACGCTTGTGTTCCCATTTTGAAAGCTTCATCATGCAGTCTAGAAGACACCTGAAAAGCATTGTTGTTGCTGGGGATTTAGTCACTGCCTGTCGGCTTCTGAGAAGAAAATGAGTTTTCCCGAAAGGACCTTGTGCTTCCAGTTCCTAGTTGGAAGCTCACCCTGCTCTCCTCTATACCAAAAGTGGAAGTCAACGTGAGCACTAACCTAAAAGTAAGGCCCTGATTATCCTTGCAAATCGGGAGGCATGCAGCAGCTCCATGAGGCCTTCTTCGCTGTTCTGCTTTAGTTTAACGGTAGTAAGCTTTCCAAGACTCCTAGGCACCTTGCTTCACCACCCGTTTCGGTATCAGAAAACTGCCTAGAGCCAGGAAGCTCTGGTCCTGCGTGTATGCTGCGTATCAACCTAGAAATTGGAGACTGATGGCACAAGGCTTGTTTTCCCATTAGGAAGGCTCCGTTCACGCGGCCTCCTTTATACCTGAAAAGCATTGTTGTTGCCGGGGATTTAGTCACTGCCTGCCTGCTGCTGCGAAGAAAATGAGTTTTCCCGAAAGAAACCTTGAGCTTCCAGTTCCTAGTTGGAAGCTCACTCTGCTCTGCTCTATATCTAAACTGAAAGTCAAGGGGAGCACTAGCCTCGAAGTAATGCCCTGATTATCCTGGCAAAACGGGAGGCGTGCAGCAGCTCCATGAGGCCTTCATCGCTGTTCTCTTTTAGTTTCACGGTAGTAAGCTTTCCAAGACTCCTAGAGACCTTACTTCAGCACCCGTTTCGGTATCCGAAAACTGCCTAGAGCCAGGAAGCTCTGCTCCTGCGTGTATGCTGCATACCAACTTACTATTTGGAGACTGAGGGCACAAGGCTTCTTTGCCCATTTGGAAAGCTCCGTTCATGCGGCCTCCTTTATACCTGAAAAGCATTGTTGTTGCCGGGGTTTTAGTCACTGCCTGCATGGTTCTGAGAAGATATTGAGTTTTCCCGTAAGAAACCTTGTGCTTCCAGTTCCTAGTAGGAAGCTCACCCTTCTCTGCTCTATAACTAAAGTGAAAGTCAAGGGGAGCACTAGCCTCGAAGTAATGCCCTGATTATCCTGGCAAAACGGGAGGCGTGCAGCAGCTCCATGAGGCCTTCATCGCTGTTCTCTTTTAGTTTCAAGGTAGATAGCTTTTCAAGACTCCTAGAGACCTTACTTCAGCACCCGTTTCGGTATCCGAAAACTGCCTAGAGCCAGGAAGCTCTGCTCCTGCGTGTATGCTGCATACCAACTTACTATTTGGAGACTGAGGGCACAAGGCTTCTTTGCCCATTTGGAAAGCTCCGTTCATGCGGCCTCCTTTATACCTGAAAAGCATTGTTGTTGCCGGGGTTTTAGTCACTGCCTGCATGGTTCTGAGAAGATATTGAGTTTCCCGTAAGAAACCTTGTGCTTCCAGTTCCTAGTTGGAAGCTCACCCTGCTCTGCTCTATACCTAATGTGAAAGTCAACGTGAGCCCTAGCCTCGAAGGAAGGCCCTGATTTGCCTTGCCAAACGGGAGGCGTGGAGCAGCTCCATGAGGCCTTCTTCACTGTTCTGCTTTAGTTTCAAGGTAGATAGCTTTTCAAGACTCCTAGGGACCTTGTATCAGCACCCGTTTTGCTACCATTATACTGAGTGAGGCCAGGAAGCTCAGGGCCACGTAGGCAACTTCAGCCCCGTAGGCCTTTTGGAACACCCCAGTGTTGGCTAGAGAAAGGCAACACACTGCACCTTTCCTTGGGAGAGCCAGGTTATCTCAGGTCTACGCAGGATTCAGGAACACACTTCGAGACTGTCCGCCAGTAAATGGATGTAACCTCATTCCCCTAGTTGAACTCTATTGAGAAAAACACTCTCTTCTAATCCCTTTTCACCTTTTACACTTAGAGTCACGCATCCTCAAGGAGGTGGTCGGTTTGCATTCCAAGTACAATTTAAGCACAGTTCTTGGTGTAACACTGTAGGTCTTTGACGGATGCACAGGCCCCTAAGTCTCCCTCGTGCATCCTTTGTTTAGGCACTTGGCTGCACGCAGAAAAGCGGTCGTAGAAAAAAGTTGAATCAGGGAAAGCCCCAGTGGGTATCGTGAATCTCTTTTGACTTGTTAGCATCACCATGTACTTATGCTGCGTGTCATTCTGGAAATGGGAAACTGATGCCACAACGCTTGTGTTCCCATTTTGAAAGCTTCATCATGCAGTCTAGAAGACACCTGAAAAGCATTGTTGTTGCTGGGGATTTAGTCACTGCCTGTCGGCTTCTGAGAAGAAAATGAGTTTTCCCGAAATGGGAAACTGACGCCACAACGCTTGTGTTCCCATTTTGAAAGCTTCATCATGCAGTCTAGAAGACACCTGAAAAGCATTGTTGTTGCTGGGGATTTAGTCACTGCCTGTCGGCTTCTGAGAAGAAAATGAGTTTTCCCGAAAGGACCTTGTGCTTCCAGTTCCTAGTTGGAAGCTCACCCTGCTCTCCTCTATACCAAAAGTGGAAGTCAACGTGAGCACTAACCTAAAAGTAAGGCCCTGATTATCCTTGCAAATCGGGAGGCATGCAGCAGCTCCATGAGGCCTTCCTCGCTGTTCTGCTTTAGTTGAATGGTAGTAAGCTTTCCAAGACTCCTAGGCACCTTGCTTCACCACCCGTTTCGGTATCAGAAAACTGCCTAGAGCCAGGAAGCTCTGGTGCTGCGTTTATGCTGCGTATCAACCTAGAAATTGGAGACTGATGGCACAAGGCTTGTTTTCCCATTAGGAAGGCTCCGTTCACGCGGCCTCCTTTATACCTGAAAAGCATTGTTGTTGCCAGGGATTTAGTCACTGCCTGCCTGCTGCTGCGAAGAAAATGAGTTTTCCCGAAAGAAACCTTGTGCTTCCAGTTCCTAGTTGGAAGCTCACTCTGCTCTGCTCTATAACTAAAGTGAAAGTCAAGGGGAGCACTATCCTCGAAGTAATGCCCTGATTATCCTGGCAAAACGGGAGGTGTGCAGCAGCTCCATGAGGCCTTCATCGCTGTTCTCTTTTAGTTTCACGGTAGTAAGCTTTCCAAGACTCCTAGAGACCTTACTTCAGCACCCGTTTGGGTATCCGAAAACTGCCTAGAGCCAGGAAGCTCTGCTCCTGCGTGTATGCTGCATACCAACTTACTATTTGGAGACTGAGGGCACAAGGCTTCTTTGCCCATTTGGAAAGCTCCGTTCATGCGGCCTCCTTTATACCTGAAAAGCATTGTTGTTGCCGGGGTTTTAGTCACTGCCTGCATGGTTCTGAGAAGATATTGAGTTTCCCGTAAGAAACCTTGTGCTTCCACTTCCTAGTTGGAAGCTCACCCTGCTCTGCTCTATACCTAATGTGAAAGTCAACGTGAGCCCTAGCCTCGAAGGAAGGCCCTGATTTGCCTTGCCAAACGGGAGGCGTGGAGCAGCTCCATGAGGCCTTCTTCACTGTTCTGCTTTAGTTTCAAGGTAGATAGCTTTTCAAGACTCCTAGGGACCTTGTATCAGCACCCGTTTTGCTACCATTATACTGAGTGAGGCCAGGAAGCTCAGGGCCACGTAGGCAACTTCAGCCCCGTAGGCCTTTTGGAACACCCCAGTGTTGGCTAGAGAAAGGCAACACACTGCACCTTTCCTTGGGAGAGCCAGGTTATCTCAGGTCTACGCAGGATTCAGGAACACACTTCGAGACTGTCCGCCAGTAAATGGATGTAACCTCATTCCCCTAGTTGAACTCTATTGAGAAAAACACTCTCTTCTAATCCCTTTTCACCTTTTACACTTAGAGTCACGCATCCTCAAGGAGGTGGTCGGTTTGCATTCCAAGTACAATTTAAGCACAGTTCTTGGTGTAACACTGTAGGTCTTTGACGGATGCACAGGCCCCTAAGTCTCCCTCGTGCATCCTTTGTTTAGGCACTTGGCTGCACGCAGAAAAGCGGTCGTAGAAAAAAGTTGAATCAGGGAAAGCCCCAGTGGGTATCGTGAATCTCTTTTGACTTGTTAGCATCACCATGTACTTATGCTGCGTGTCATTCTGGAAATGGGAAACTGATGCCACAACGCTTGTGTTCCCATTTTGAAAGCTTCATCATGCAGTCTAGAAGACACCTGAAAAGCATTGTTGTTGCTGGGGATTTAGTCACTGCCTGTCGGCTTCTGAGAAGAAAATGAGTTTTCCCGAAAGGACCTTGTGCTTCCAGTTCCTAGTTGGAAGCTCACCCTGCTCTCCTCTATACCAAAAGTGGAAGTCAACGTGAGCACTAACCTAAAAGTAAGGCCCTGATTATCCTTGCAAATCGGGAGGCATGCAGCAGCTCCATGAGGCCTTCTTCGCTGTTCTGCTTTAGTTTAACGGTAGTAAGCTTTCCAAGACTCCTAGGCACCTTGCTTCACCACCCGTTTCGGTATCAGAAAACTGCCTAGAGCCAGGAAGCTCTGGTCCTGCGTGTATGCTGCGTATCAACCTAGAAATTGGAGACTGATGGCACAAGGCTTGTTTTCCCATTAGGAAGGCTCCGTTCACGCGGCCTCCTTTATACCTGAAAAGCATTGTTGTTGCCGGGGATTTAGTCACTGCCTGCCTGCTGCTGCGAAGAAAATGAGTTTTCCCGAAAGAAACCTTGAGCTTCCAGTTCCTAGTTGGAAGCTCACCCTGCTCTCCTCTATACCAAAAGTGGAAGTCAACGTGAGCACTAACCTAAAAGTAAGGCCCTGATTATCCTTGCAAATCGGGAGGCATGCAGCAGCTCCATGAGGCCTTCCTCGCTGTTCTGCTTTAGTTGAATGGTAGTAAGCTTTCCAAGACTCCTAGGCACCTTGCTTCACCACCCGTTTCGGTATCAGAAAACTGCCTAGAGCCAGGAAGCTCTGGTGCTGCGTTTATGCTGCGTATCAACCTAGAAATTGGAGACTGATGGCACAAGGCTTGTTTTCCCATTAGGAAGGCTCCGTTCACGCGGCCTCCTTTATACCTGAAAAGCATTGTTGTTGCCAGGGATTTAGTCACTGCCTGCCTGCTGCTGCGAAGAAAATGAGTTTTCCCGAAAGAAACCTTGTGCTTCCAGTTCCTAGTTGGAAGCTCACTCTGCTCTGCTCTATAACTAAAGTGAAAGTCAAGGGGAGCACTATCCTCGAAGTAATGCCCTGATTATCCTGGCAAAACGGGAGGTGTGCAGCAGCTCCATGAGGCCTTCATCGCTGTTCTCTTTTAGTTTCACGGTAGTAAGCTTTCCAAGACTCCTAGAGACCTTACTTCAGCACCCGTTTGGGTATCCGAAAACTGCCTAGAGCCAGGAAGCTCTGCTCCTGCGTGTATGCTGCATACCAACTTACTATTTGGAGACTGAGGGCACAAGGCTTCTTTGCCCATTTGGAAAGCTCCGTTCATGCGGCCTCCTTTATACCTGAAAAGCATTGTTGTTGCCGGGGTTTTAGTCACTGCCTGCATGGTTCTGAGAAGATATTGAGTTTCCCGTAAGAAACCTTGTGCTTCCACTTCCTAGTTGGAAGCTCACCCTGCTCTGCTCTATACCTAATGTGAAAGTCAACGTGAGCCCTAGCCTCGAAGGAAGGCCCTGATTTGCCTTGCCAAACGGGAGGCGTGGAGCAGCTCCATGAGGCCTTCTTCACTGTTCTGCTTTAGTTTCAAGGTAGATAGCTTTTCAAGACTCCTAGGGACCTTGTATCAGCACCCGTTTTGCTACCATTATACTGAGTGAGGCCAGGAAGCTCAGGGCCACGTAGGCAACTTCAGCCCCGTAGGCCTTTTGGAACACCCCAGTGTTGGCTAGAGAAAGGCAACACACTGCACCTTTCCTTGGGAGAGCCAGGTTATCTCAGGTCTACGCAGGATTCAGGAACACACTTCGAGACTGTCCGCCAGTAAATGGATGTAACCTCATTCCCCTAGTTGAACTCTATTGAGAAAAACACTCTCTTCTAATCCCTTTTCACCTTTTACACTTAGAGTCACGCATCCTCAAGGAGGTGGTCGGTTTGCATTCCAAGTACAATTTAAGCACAGTTCTTGGTGTAACACTGTAGGTCTTTGACGGATGCACAGGCCCCTAAGTCTCCCTCGTGCATCCTTTGTTTAGGCACTTGGCTGCACGCAGAAAAGCGGTCGTAGAAAAAAGTTGAATCAGGGAAAGCCCCAGTGGGTATCGTGAATCTCTTTTGACTTGTTAGCATCACCATGTACTTATGCTGCGTGTCATTCTGGAAATGGGAAACTGATGCCACAACGCTTGTGTTCCCATTTTGAAAGCTTCATCATGCAGTCTAGAAGACACCTGAAAAGCATTGTTGTTGCTGGGGATTTAGTCACTGCCTGTCGGCTTCTGAGAAGAAAATGAGTTTTCCCGAAAGGACCTTGTGCTTCCAGTTCCTAGTTGGAAG